>NC_056734.1:489968831-490141331 GCF_019279795.1 Protopterus annectens
GAAGCACCTTTTGATTTAATTACAGCATTCAGTATTCTTGGGTAGGAGTCAGCATGGCACATCTTGACTTGGCAATATTTTCCCACTCTTCCTTGCAAAAGTGCTCCAAATCTGTCAGATTGTGAGGGCATCTCTTGTGCACAGCCCTCTCCTCTTCAGGTCACCCCACAGATTTTCTATTAGATTTAGGTCTGGGCTCTTGCTGGGCCATTCCAAAACTTTAATTTTCTTCTGGTGAAGCCATTCTTTTGTTGATTTGGATGTATGCATGGGGTCATTGTTATGTTGAAAGGTGAAATTCCTCTTCATCTTCAGATTTCTAGCAGATGCCTGAAGGTTTTGGGCCAAAAGTGACTGGTATTTGGAACTGTTCATAATTCCCTCCACCTTGACTAGAACCCCAGTTCCAGCTGAAGAAAAGCAACCCCATAGCATGATACCATGCTTCACCTTGGGGATGGTGCTCTTTTGGTGATGTGACGTGTTGTTTTTGTGCCAAATGTACCTTTTGGAATTGTGGCCAAAAAGTTCAACCTTGGTCTCATCAGACCATAACACATTTTTCCACATGCTTTTGAGAGAATTGATGTATTGTTTTGCAAATTTTAGCCAGGCCTGGATGTTTTTCTGTGTAAAGAAAAGGCTTCCGTCTTGCAACACTACCCCATAGTCCAGACATATGGATAATATGGGAGATTGTTGTAACCTTGTATTCTGATGAAGTTCCCTGCTGAGGAATGAAAGCGCTTAATCTTTGGTGTTATTAAATTATTTTCTATTGGACAGTTGCAGTTTGGTATTTACTGACTTGTTGGTGGCTTTGCCATTTATTGCTAAGTGGCCTTTATTGGTTCCAGAGTGCACGACTGAGTTTTTTGTGTTTTTCAGTTCAATTTTACTCAGTCTTTCTACTGGTGTGTTTAGTGAAGATTGTTGTCACATGTAGTACACAACCAGTGCTTGCCAGAAATTCCTGCAGCTCCTTCAGTGTTGCTGTAGGTCTCCCTGACCACTTTTTGTCTTGTCTTTTCATCAGTTTTGGAGGGACATCCAGTTCTTTGCAACGTCACTGTTGTCCCATATTTTCTCCACTTTTTGATGACTGTCTTCACTGTGTTCCATGGTATATCCAATGCTGTGGAAATTTTTTTGTACCCTTCTCTTGACTGATACCTTTCAACAATGAGATCCCTTTGATACTTTGTAAGCTCTCTGTGAACCATGGCTTTTGCTGTAGCAGGCAACTGAGTAAATGTCAGGAAAATCCTGCTAGGACAGCTAAACTTTATTTGAGGTTAATCAGAGTCTCTTTAATTGATGGCAGGTGTGTACCCAAGAAGACTGAATGCTGTAATTAAATCAAAAGGTGCTTTAACAAAGTATTAGTTTAAGGGTGCACACACGTATGCAACCAGCTTATTGTATATTTTTTATTTTTTATATTTTTTCCCCTAACAGATTTGTTTGTTTTTCAATTGAATTGTACAGGTCATAGATCACATTAAAGGTGGAAAAAGTTTTGAAATGATTTATTGTGGTCTCATTTTTTATATCACAAAAACCTGGCATTTTAACAGGGGTGTGTACACTTTTTATATCCACTATATATAAATATATATATATAGTTTATATAAATTCCTTGGGAAAGGATTTGATTTGCTGTTATCGGGGATTTGCCCTTTCCCCAATGTAGAGCGATCTCAGAGTTGGTATATTTAGTTGGCGGGGATGTGGGGGTGTTCTCGCCCCCTCCCCCACTATATTTAGGTTGAAAAGTTAATTTTATTTCTGTACAGCCTAGCAAATTATTTTCCGAGGAAAGAATTTGCATATATGGCCATTTACGATTTTGAAACTTCGACGCTTAGGTGTTGATCATTAAGCATTCAACAACCTAAGCTGTCAAAGAAATAATATATATATATATATATATATATATATATATATATATATATATATATATATATATGTATATATATATATATATATATATATATATATATATATATATATATATATATATATATATATATATTGTATAAACCACCCTAACGTGAACAAAAAATATGCAGAGAAACACACCCTGGAGCTAGGAAACAGTATAATAGCTACTGGTATACTTTTGTAAGAGTCAAGAGGATGCTGGGGTGTCGTGAAAGTCAAGAGGGTACTAAGATGTCGTACACAAAGCTACGGCACCAAACACGTAGCCGTAGTGTTAAAAAACGTCTGTAGCAGTTGATTCAGCACTAAATATTAGTGCTGTGACTGCAAAGGACTCTTTCACTCACCAAACTGCTTCAGCGTATCTTCACCAGCTTCCAGAAAGCGGGCTGACGAACGTAACAAAGCCAAACAGTCTCTGCGTTGAGTAACTAACTCCCCCAAGCGGGTTGACAAACAAACGAAAATCTAATGTTCAAATTCTAGTAGTTCAGCCAAATAGCGGCTCCAAAGGACTCCTGGAAATAACGATCGTTATATTTTACTATACTGGTCATCTCTTGGATGTGTGTTATACCTTTTGCTGACATACGAAGATCAGACCGAAGGGTTGTGTTTTAGCTACTGTTCTGAACTTTGGAGATTTGCAGCGGATTATTTCCAGGAGTCCTTTGGAGCCGCTATTTGGCTGAACTACTAGAATTTGAACATTAGATTTTCGTTTGTTTGTCAACCCGCTTGGGGGAGTTAGTTACTCAACGCAGAGACTGTTTGGCTTTGTTACGTTCGTCAGCCCGCTTTCTGGAAGCTGGTGAAGATACGCTGAAGCAGTTTGGTGAGTGAAAGAGTCCTTTGCAGTCACAGCACTAATATTTAGTGCTGAATCAACTGCTACAGACGTTTTTTAACACTACGGCTACGTGTTTGGTGCCGTAGCTTTGTGTACGACATCTTAGTACCCTCTTGACTTTCATGACACCCCCGCATCCTCTTGACTCTTACAAAAGTATACCAGTAGCTATTATACTGTTTCCTAGCTCCAGGGTGTGTTTCTCTGCATATATATATATATATATATATATATATATATATATATACACACTCCCATAGACTAAAGATGATATAATTAAAACAACCCTGTTAAAATATAAAAGAAATGTAGAATCATAATTTAGCTGCCTTCAATTTGAGTAGGGGCACAAGTGAAATATGATGATTAACACCCAGAGATTTATTAGATTCCAAAAATAACTGCCAATAGGTTTCTCTGTATTCCAATTTATGTTCCAAGGGTCCGCCTCTGGGTTCCTTAGGTACAGTTTCTAACACAAAGAAAGAGAACTTAGCATTGATACATGATAAAGTATGTTTATACAATGCATTGTTGACATTACACCTATTGATATCATTTGTATGCTCATATATTCTACGTTTGAGCTGTCTCTCTGTCTTGCCAACATAGAAACTGTCACAGCATCCACAGGTGGCTAAATAGACCAGACCCTGGGAATTACAGTTGGTGTAAGTCTTAGCAGTTAAAGTTTTTCGTCTACATGGTAATGATACCTGTTCCTTGTTGTTTATGAAAGAACATTCATTACAGGCACCACATTTGAAGGTGCCCTTCTTTCTATGAATAAACACATCATCATGTCCTACCATCTGGAGCATGTTTTTAATATTTTACCCCTTCCTAAAGACTACTTTGATGGATTTACCTTTTAGATTAGTTAAATCAGTAAAACTTGAAAATTTATCCCATTTTTTTAACACTATATTCTTGATGTACTGGGCACTAGAGCTGAAATTGGTAACAAATGCCCTGTTGTAACCTGTCTCACTGGAATACATACAGCCATGTTTATTGGAAAAACTACTTCCCATACCTAAGATGGGCCTGTAAGTAGTTTTCCTACTATGTGTAACTTCTGTCCTGTTAGAGCTGATAAGCTCAGTGGGGTAACCTCATTCAGAAAAAATCTATTACAACACAGCACATTCAGAAAAATAATCAGAATCATCAGAAGTCATATGACAAATGCGTACAAACTGACCTTTGATGATACCTTTTTTCTGGTAAAAAGGATGTGTGCTGCTGTAAGTGATATATGTATTGGAGAAAGTAGGCTTTCTGAAAACAACAGATTTAAAACCATAGTCAGTTTTTTGTAACGTAACATCTAAGTAGTGAATAGTAGAAGGGTTGGCTTAATGAGTAAACCTGAAAAAATCAGTAGTTTGATTGAGGTAGGAAATAAAATCACTCAAAAGATCCTCACCCCCTAGCCAAAAAATACAAACATCGTCCAGGAACCTGGAGTAAATATTCCAATATTGGAAGTAAACACAATTATGTACAAATTTGCACTCCCACACAGATACAATAATATCTGCAAAGGTTGGAGCACAACTAGCTCCCATAGCTACCCGAGACTCTTGGCGATAAAATTCACCCTCAAAAAATAGAAAATTGTTTTTCAACACAAGCTCTGCCAATTCATTACATAGAAAAATATAATTTTCAGTTACCCCTGGGTCTCTTCAAGCCAAGACAAACCTAGGTCATGAGGAATGACCGAGAACAAATCAACTACATCTATTGTAGTAAATAAAAGATCATGAACTGACAGTTCCTGTTTGACCTTGCTCAGAAATTCCCATGAATCTTTGAGAATGTGCAGTTCACCACCCCATAGAGATTTAAATTTCCTGTCTAAGTACTTAGCTATGGGGGAGATTTTAGCTCCCTCAGAGGCTACAATGGCCTGAGTGTGTGGGGGGGGGGTCATCTGTACATTTATGTATTTTAGGTATCCCGAAGATGGAAAGTACATGAGGATGAGGGTGGTACAAATATTGGTAAGTCTTGTGATCAATGACACCTTGATCAAACATATCTTTTAATACTAAGTCAATCTTCTTATACGAGATGTTGATTTCATTGATAGAAATTTTACTATATCTGGAATCATCATGTAAAAGAGTATGCATTTTACTATCATACAAGATTTCATCCATGATAACTTCCCACCCACCCTTGTCAGGTTCCATGACACGAATATTGGGATTAGAAAGTAGGGAATCCAATAACTTTCTGCCCCTAGCATCAAGGCTGGAAAAAATTTTGAAAGAATCAAAGTTTTTACGTATCGCATGTTCAATAGTGTTTTCCAGATTTTTAAGTTGAGGGTGAAGTGGGGGGTTAAAAATACTCAATTTCTTGGGGGGAATTGAATCCGATGAATTGGAATTTTCCCCAAAAATGTTTAAAAAATGTAACCGTCTAGTAAACATTTTGAGATCCAACAGAATTTGTGGTAGTTTACTTTTACCACTGGGTACAAACTTGAAACCTTTGATAAACAAGTTAAAGAAATCATCAGTGATTTCTAGTCCACTATAATTGAATATGTTGAACCCAGCTCTACTAACCACATGCATTGTTTCCTGATCTTCCCCAGTGTCAATTAAGGGTAATTCTAATGGTAATTCCCCCTGGTCCCCCCCCTCCTTTGGGGGTATGATCCCCTGTAAAAATGGGTGTTATTATTGTTCTTATTCCGGAGTCTATCAGATCTCCATGGTCCTACATCCGCATAACCATGTAGAACATCAGTATTAACAAAGTTCTCATCATGAAAACTGTTGTTATTAAATGTAAACTGTTGGTTAACAGCATGTTCAGAATTTGTTGAACGATAAAACATTTTGGGTAGAGGGTATTGATTGCCTTCCTTATATTCCCTTGTGTCCCTATCCAACTTTCTATATTTTCTTTTTAACAATTCTTCACATTTTTTATCAATTTGAACTTTCAAATGAAAATATTAGGTTTTTTCAGATTGAACAGAAAATAACAAATCATTAGTAACACATGCAGTAAATGTGTCTATATCCTTTTGTAAAATATCCATTTTGCGGTTATTATTATGGACAATAGCTTTAAGAATGTCAAATCCGCAGTTATCAAAAATACATAAAAGTCCCTGGTGGAATTCACCACCAATAGTCACATTATTCAGGTACTTGTATACCCTGAGTCCCTTCGGCACAATACATAGCCTGATACACTCATTGAAATATGAATTATCAATGCTAAATGTTTTGTACCTGGTTAAAGCATTTTGCAGTTTGTCCAAGGAATCCGAATAAGTGTCTGCACAATCATCATTAATAATGGTGGATGGAGGTTTTTGAAAAAGAGGTTTATCTTGCAGCCATTGATTAAACTGAGTAAGGTCCCCAGGAGCCGATGATACTCCGTTCACTTGTTCCACTGCTGGATCAAAAATGTTGTTAGAAGCAAGAAATGCTGGCGTAGAATTAAATGCTTCACTACCTGAAGCTTGGATCTGCGCATTTGCGCCATGTGGAACTGACGTTGCTTTGGAACATGTACGACTACCAGCACCAGATAGAGCTTCCTGGTTACCAGGCAAATTAGAACCCTGTAGAATGGAGACAAGCCCTTGACTTAAGGGCAGTAATAAATCAAGAAGTTGTGAAAGTTGACCAGCAAGCTTACGTATCTCTCCAACTTCACTTCCAATTTGGGCTGCAGGTGAACAATTGGAAATAGTATGCTCCTCCGAGGACTCCATAAAAATGAAAACCACAAAAAGGAGTCACAATCCACTTCAATGAAACTTATCTGTCTGACAAACCTACTAATACACTTCTTCTAGTGCTCAGTCTTCGGTATCTACAAATGCATCCTTTCTATGACTGTAATTCAGTTAGAAAATGTATGTGTAATAGTTAATGTATATTATTTAATGTCTGTTTATATATAGTACTGGATGTCTATTTAAAAATGTAATATGTTAGAGCTTTCTCACCCAGCCTCTGCTGAAAAGTTTTTTTTTTCACTAAACCCATTCATGCAAACCCAGTAAACAAAAGCAAAATAAGCAAAATAAAATAAAATAAAATGAAGTTGTGCTGAAACAACTTTCATGCAGAAGTGGAGTTTAGTCTTTTTTCTTAACTATGAGATTGGACAAAAGTTCTTTTGGCAGGCTTTTTGGGGGTGACTTTACTTTAATTGAAAGTGAATTTGACTAAGTGACATAATTGCAAATTCCTCATGTCCCTCTCTGGAGGCAATGCATAATGCATTATCCCTAGTGGTAGCCTGCATGTTGATACACAGATGGTCTAGTCCTTCCCCATGTTTCTGAGAGTGATAGACTAGGTTGTTACAATCCAAAAGAACTAACAGGACCTTCGACCTGCAACAAGGTACGGTTAGGTGCAATATTACTCGCTTCATGTACACCCTTGTTCTGCAGTCAACATTTGCATCATATGAACATGTGTGTGATTGAGTTTATCATGGTCTTATGCATGTTTTGCATTCATAGGTATTCATGGTAGAGGGCATGATGCATAAATGTCAGAAGCTGGACAAAAGTCTTATGTTAGTGCTACAGGAGTGGGTGATGATGATGATGATGAAATGGGCGGTCAGGAATCACATTCAGGGGAAACAATGACACTGTATTTGCCAGTACTGAGTTGCTAGGCACCCTCCACACAGAGTGAAGAACAGCCAGAAATATTGAGGAAACTGTGACTGTAAAGGATGAGCACCCAGCACTCCCACATTGAGAGAGAACATCCTGTGAATGATGCCCTCATATGTACTTCCCCTGTATCATGACAGGTAGATTCACCTTTGTGTAATGCTTCTGATGTTGGCATATGTGTCATATGCCAGTGACACAGCTATATGCAATGATGTTACGTCTCCATTTTGGACTCTGAGATACAGTTAGAACTGTAGATAAACCAACAGCTCTATAAGAATGTCATCCACAAATGGTCTTCTGCCATGCAGTCTGACCACAGCTGAAAAGCATACTACATGGCATTCGTGAGGATGCCATCCTACACTGTCATAAACTTCATGCAGACATGGAGTGGAGACATTAGGATATGCTGTGTGCTGTGAAAGCCCTGGTGATATACACTACTCAGTTTGAACCCTTCTGCATAGGATTGCTGGTGCCGTTATGGGTGGTACCACTGCCAGGATTGTCAGGGTTGTCATACCCATGATGGATATGGGCCAGTGCCTTTGCAGGGTACATACACAGCACTCTCATTAAGAGCTGTCAGAATTCCTGACACCCCTCTTTATGAATGTGCCTGAAGATCTGCATTCAGGACTAGGTCCAGCAGTGGCACCTCATCCCTGTTATTGGAAGTCACAAGTCCTGACAACCTTCATTAGCACATTGCATCCTTCTACAAGTCATGCAATGGCATACAAACTCTGACAAAGGAGTGCATCCTTCTACAGGTTATACAGTGATGCCCCAACTCTGACACTGAAGTGCATCCTTCTACAAGACATACAGTGGCACCCCAAGTGCCCCATCTCTGACACAGAAGGTTATGAACCTCAGCGGTAAGGTTATGAACCCCAGCGGCCTTCAACAGCATACTGTATCTAGGCCCAGGTCACACTGAAGGTCTGTATCCCTGTCACATGAGGTTACAAGACTTGTCGCCTGTAGTTGTCTACACATCCATAGCACCATGGTCCCTTCCCTCACCCATTTTGACATGCCCGTCCCCCAGGTATGTTATTTGCCTGGGCTTTTCTCTCAGATTCTGGAGATAAGATATTTGTCTTGTGTAATTGTTCCTTCTCACCTTTGGAAATGTTGACTATAACTCACCATACTCTTCATGGTGTGTTGCGTTGTGGTAATGTCTGATGCACAGTGTGGTCAGGCTATGGACTAACCAGCATACTCTGATGGTAAAACTGTATGCATTATTTTTAGTCTGTGTGACACTGTCACATTATCAGATTATGATTGCCATGGCCAATGGTTGTTGACTAGATGTCACTACTTCTCCAACAATACCATATGCACTACCAGTTACTGACTGATGTTGACTATTCCTGTCAGAGTGTCATCTTTTTCCATATCACTACTCTCTCCTGCTCTAGTATTGCTGCTGTGGTGTTTGGCACAGGTCTTAACAGAGCCATGGTATGGGGACGGTCATCTTGTTCCAAAGCAACCATGATGTGCAGCATGGAATAGACATCAATCGCTTGCTGCTGATGACAATATAGTGCTGCAGTGCCCCAGCATTTGTTCCAAAATGGCAGAAGTATGTCTTCAGCACTCCAAAGACATATTCAATGACATTCTAGGTCTCAGCATGGGTGGTGCTCTATTTCATTTTAAGCCACAGTTTTAAGATTACCTGTAGAAGTTGTGAGCCATGGCTCCATGAGTTTTTTTTTTTGGGGGGGGGGATTGTTACATGCAGTTTCTGTATCAGTAAACCTTTCCTTTGCACAGTGACCCAGCATTTACCAAACAGACAAACCTCTGGGAAGTTTCCTTACTGGAAACAACGATAGCAATGAGAGGTGTGCCAAATATGGGAATTATGGGAACTGCCAGGGTGCTGCACACACACATTGGAGGTACTTCCCTCTGCATTTCAGACTTGGTGGCAATTCAAGGAATGTTTGCTCATCCTGTCTACATACATCTGTGTCTATCAGCCAGACAGAGCTTTTATAACTATGTGTGTATAACCTATGGTACCCAATTCATCATGGAGGCATGCAGAGTTATGTATAATAGTGACATGTCCCTAGTTGGTCACCATAAAGTTGCAGCAGCTAAGAAAGTATGTGCTACACACAGCTTGATCTCCATAGGGGCATAAATGACATGCATTACCCTGGGTTCAACATGTGGGTGATATATGCAAAGGCAGATTCATCTATCTGTTGGTCAGTCATGTTATGGTATGTCATCCTCTGTCTAAGCCTTTATTGCTTCTGTGGTCTGCCATGATTGGAAGAAAGTGTTGCTAAGAACAGACTAATACTACCGCTAACATTTTTCCAATATAAAACTCTTAACATTTTGCACATGCTATACAACTTCATAGAGTCATGCAGTGACATCAAATTGCTGCTCATAAGACAGTGAATAGCAACACTCTCTTGCCTGCCCACATTTGCATGCAATTGCTGTCTCATTTGTTTGTACATCATCATATACATCTCTTTTTCATACCTCTCAACCGTCCAGATTTTCACAGAATGCCCATATTTTTGCCTCATATTTTTGGTCTGTTTCTCAGAAATTTGTGGTTTTCTGGAAAATCAATTGCAGGTCATTGAGGACTGAACTCAGAAAATAATGGCAGACATTTGAGTTTCAGACTTCATACCCTTTAGAAAATTCATGCTAATGCAAAACCTGTTATTCTATCAGCTTTATAAGTTTGTAAGAGCAATATTTAAAAACTGTCCCTATTTTTGAGCCTTTGCCCCCATATTATTTATGGCTTTGTCCAGATTTCTTCCTCTAAAAGGTTCAGAGGTATGTTCTTTATGCAGTCAGTTTCATAGTCTGCATACCGTGCAAAGCAGGCCACTGTGTTCCTGCTTAGCTAGTGTCTCTGAATCACCCACACCCTAAGCGATGCCACAAACCGTGCAACATGCCTCTGTAGTCTCCTCAGTTTTTTATGATTTCCATTCCTTGTGCCACCTTTAAATCTGTTCGTACTGCTGTTTTAAAAGGACAGTATTCTACCTACTTTTCCGTGAGGATAGTATTCCACACCATTTTACAAAACTGTGATGAAGGCTTGCCTCAGAGACACTGATCTTTGACATAATACAAAACACTGATCAATTTCATTGTGACACCAAGATATTGGGATTCAGAAATTCAAAACTGCAAGATAACCGAAGACAAAAACAGTGTAAAATTGCAAAGTGAAGTACACAGGGCAAAACATCAAAGATGATTTTTTATAGGGCAAGCCCTCTGCACCAGCACATGAGGGCTGCATTCCATGTACCTTAAACTATTTATTACAACTGCAAGTTTTGAGCCAGTTGCAAAACAAGAAATGCTTCTAACCAAGTAAATCACAAATGTCCTGTTTTGCAAATGAATATGGTGTTGGAAATGTAATAAATGCTTAGTAATCTGCTTATGTACATCAGAAAAATATCAGCACACAAGTGAAGGAAATACACACTAGGAATACGGCATATATGGAATACAATAATTCATTATACATGTGCTGCAGTGCTGGAAGATGTAAATCTTTAGACTTGTCATCTGCATGTTTAAAACTCAAATACAATGCATGTGGATAATGTATTCTTGCATATGTCGTCATTCACATATACATTTGCAATGTTATTTCACTAATCAGAATTTAGTATGTGTATCTGTGTGTGTGTTTTACAATATCCATACACTAAAAGCTTACTATACTTATACATTTTTCTCTGTCTTTTTGATATAGCTATACAGTTCAGATCTAGGTTGGTGCATGAACAAAAGGAGTCAAGTAACCTGATAATGGAGGTTGCACTATGCAAATGGGAGCTGACGGGCTTGGAATGCAAGACTCTATGCTGGTAATCCATCATTGTAACAATAGTCAAAATAAGAAAAAAAAGACATTTGTATCACACCTTAATTTTCTGTTCTGACCTAAGTAGTTTTCATTCATTTTCACCAAAATGGCCTGATTGGGTAGTCATGCTGACACTTGTTTTTCTCTGCTGAGTTTTTCCTTCTTTCAGTGCAGTCTGTGTCCACAGAAAATTGCTTTTTATTTCTGTATTAATCGGGCTGTTCAGTTCATTCATGTAGTAGAGCAATACTCAGAATTACTGTGTACTTTCAGAATTGCTGGAGAGAATCACTTTCCTGTGAGTCTTTCGTCTGTGCTACTTGCCATCTTTTAAACACATTGTAAAATGGCCTCTCTTGTAGGCATCATAAACAATTAAAAAGCTTTTAGAAGACCAAAAAAAAATCCTTTAATTTGTAGCTTTGGCATAGAAGCAGTATAAGGATTTCCTGGGGGGGGGGGGGTGATACTGCACATCTTCAGGCCAGGGGAGGGTTCTTATATGACCTATTCTGTTTCTCCCTCCCTTCCACATGGAACGTGCGATGACAGCTAAGGGGCAGGCATGAAATGGGGATATGCAGAATTTCACCCCACTTCTACAGCAGCTTAGCCATATCTTTACCCTGATTCCCCTTTTAAATCACACCTTCACTAGCAATGTACCAGCCTCTGCCAGGGATCACTGCAGGAGATGCCCATGAAATCATCCACCCTCCCAGGGGTGGAAGCACCCACTGTCCCAGAGATGGAATCACCTATCCTTCCAGGGATGGAAGCACTCACCCACCCAGGAATGGAAGCACCCACTCTCCCAGAGATGGAAACACCTACCCTCCCAGGCATGGAACCACCCACCTGCCTAGGGATGGAAGCACACACCCAAGGAAGGAAGCACCCATCCTTCCTTGCCACTCTGTCAGTTTCCCAAGCCACTAAAAGAACCTAAATCAATTGAGCATTATCCTTCTATGCCAACAAAGCAGTTTAATAATGTAATATTTCATGTAAACCTAATATGGCGGGTACTGAGGAGGTTAAAAAACACAGAAATGAAACATAAAAACAGAAACAGCTAAGTCACACTCTATTTATATATAGCCATGTTGTGATCATTATCTGGAGAAGAAAAACTCTGAGAAGGAAAGAAGCTTTTCTTAACCCATAGCTGCCCCTTAAGCAACTTCAACTACATTTTCAGTTTAAATAATTCAATTTATATTTGTACAACAGTCATTTTGTATATGTCATTAAATTACAATGAAATTCAAGATTCAGATTTAAAAAACTGTCCCCTTTGCACATTAAAATATCATACCCAGAAGGGAAATCTGTTTCAGAAAGTATGAGTGTAAAATAAAAGAAAAATAAGTAGGGCAACCAAAAGAGGCAAACATTTAGGATATAAATCTTGTGAAACAGAGCTGCAACTGTTTTAATTTTGAACCATATCTTTTGTTTTCTGTTTTTCTTTTTTTTTTTTTTAGTAAGCATTTAAAGTATGACATATACTGAAGAACTTCTATGACTAGTCCTACAAGATGACACCATAATAAATGTAAATGCCACAGTTACTGACAGAGGTATGACAGATGACTGATATGACAAGTCTCTTTTTAAGCACCTTTATTAAATTATCACTTGAGAAATTGGTAAATATACATTAATAGAAAAGAAAACAAACCATTTTAACATTTTCCATTTAAATGCAATATACATCACATACATTTTCTTTGGTACTATCATCAGTCCATTACAAAAAATGCTGAATTCCTGCCTTCCCTTAAACCTCACTCCTCCTCCTCCTGAACACTATTATGCATGTATTATGCATCACTATACAGGCAGTTTGAGTTACTGAAAGGCAAAATATGTAATATATTACTTTTAGGTCAAAGGTAAAAGTACTGCTACTTTCAAAATCATAGTACATTTGATGGCATTGTAGCAATAATATCCCAGTGATATATCCATGATACTTTTCTTTGGACAAGAAGTATACATTTACTTGACCTGTGCAAGTGACTGGAGTATGTGCAGCTGTACATATACTCATATGAGTGGGACAGTGCAAACTTCAGTATTTCAGCAACTAGTTTTATAATGTCAGTGTGATTGGCATTTGCCAATTAGTACTGCAATAATTAAAGCAAATAGGTAGCATTGCAATGAAAACTAACTTATACTTGCAAAAGACTACTACAGAAGCGAACTACAAAACTGCATTCTAACAGAACCTTGCATTGGAAAGGCTACATGGTAACAGTCCCAAGGAGATAACAGCCCAGCAGAGAACAAAATCTAGAATGAGCTGAAAATTCACAGCATGAAATACAAAAGTATATTGAAACATAAACTCTTATTAAACAGAGTGCCTGCTAACAGTTTCACGATAATAAACCAAGAGGAAACAAAATCTACAAAGAAATGAGAATTTATAGTGTGAGATAATTGAAACCTAAACTCATATTAAATGGACTACATGCTTACATTTCTGAGATGATAAGAGAGCAGCAGGAAGCAGAATGTACAAAGGAGAGAGACTTCACAGCACAGGTGTTTCCTATAAAATCTATGCAGTTTTATCAGTACAGTAAACTGTACACAGAGATTAGAAATCAAGCAACTGTAGCAGCTGTTCTGATGCATAAAATTGCACTGTTTATACTGTAAGAAATCTCCAACTGTCGCCCAGCTTGCAATCCACTACACAGTGTACTACTTGTGTTACATGTTACCCTATCGTTTAGGAAAAGGGATTGATGTTGGGGGGGGGGGGTCAGGAGGCTGAGGGAGGTAGTTTCAGGTAGATTTTTTCATGCTTTCTCGCATAAAAAACTGAAAAAAGGCATGGCAACTATTCTTTATGTAATAAGCAAAGCTGGATACTATTCGTTTCTAAAGATTTAAGATTATTCACCCGAGAATGTGATTGTTACCTCTAGTCTCCTAAACTCTGTCTTATGGATTTTTTTTGGTTTCCATGCCTACCAACCATCAACATCCCCTTCTTTAGGCTTTGAGTCCATTTGTTTTTGGATGCAGGGTTCCCTACCTGCATTGGGAAGCAGTCAACCAGAGAAAGCCATTGTCCAAACAACCATGGAGGATCTTTTACCTTTCCATACTCCCCTTCTTCTACCACCTTCTGGTGGAAGAGTGCCTTTCTGCAGCAGCCTGAGGATCTGACTTCATTCCTCCATACTGGGGACATCTGAGTTTCAGGACAGACCTTGATTGTTTATAGGCCAAGGAAATACTTGGCAGCCACTACTGCAATGGCTTACACAATACTGGATGAATTCTATGGAGAAATGTCTAATTAAGCCAGACCTTATCCCTGGTGACTGATGTGAACATCTGTGTCACTATGACAGCCAACACCACCCTCCCTGTGCATGTGCATGCTCCCACCCACA
This sequence comes from Protopterus annectens, assembly GCF_019279795.1. Classification (NCBI taxonomy): domain Eukaryota; kingdom Metazoa; phylum Chordata; order Ceratodontiformes; family Protopteridae; genus Protopterus; species Protopterus annectens. The sequence goes on from NC_056734.1 coordinate 489,983,618, forward strand.
TACTAACCAGAGCTATTGCCTCCAGCTGAGTAGCACCAAGTGCATGTCCCTAGTCTGTGGCTACTTTTGCTTGCAACCCACTACTTGCATGGAGATGATCAGCTGGCTGAAGTCACTGTTGCCCTCCCAGGATGAACAAGCTAGCATTTGCCACTCCCCCCAGTTCTGTCCTGCCCATCTCTTCCAGAAAATAAGCTGCTGCTTGAAATCAGGACATTCTGGTCTCAGTCAGGACTTTTTCCATCTACACCTTACAATGAAACAAATCTCTGTTATGGAATTTCCAAATCTGCATATTGTATTCCTGCAAAGTATTATAAATATTTTGTTTCCTGGTATGAGGAAATGATTTCTAACTTATGAAAATAAAGCTTTAATACAGGATTGAAATACTTAATTGAAAAGACTTGAAAATGGCAATTTTACAACATGTGTTAATGTAAGAGTTTAAGACATGAGCGATTATGTGCACTCCTCACTAATACGTGAAATTAAGCAATGTTAATACCATTGATGGCATTCACAGTTGCAATTCTGAGACCAGATAGCAGGATGGAATCATGACAAAGCAATATGCCACATATTTTAGTGACTTTCACACATACTCCATCATCATACATATGGGAACTTAAAATAGTATGGAGTTAGTGAGGCTGAATCAACATGAAGTTGAAGAACACAGGGGAAGGAGGAAGTGTAACAGCTAGACTGTGGGTACAGTTGAAAACTGTGCATAAGGAAAAATCACATCAGTGAAAGAGTTATACCCAAAAGAAACATCCTAACAGTGGTTAAGGGATCATCTATCTATCTATCTGTCCACTGAAGCCTCCAAGAAGGTAAGGGATAGATGTTGGGGATGTTGGGAGGCTGAGGAAGGTAGAAGAACTGTGCCTGCTTGTATCAAACAAGTAATAAAGATGGATAAAATACTGTTTTATGGCCATAATGCATGCATAATGCAACACAGTGTAATGTACACATGATGGCAGAATGCAGAGTATAACAGCAATTCATGCAGTATCACTCATTGCTTTTTTTTTAGGTAGGTATTTTTATTTATTTATGTACATATATACATATGCATATATGTATGTATGTATGTACGTGTGTGTGTGTGTGTGTGTGTGTGTGTGTGTGCGCGCGCGTGTGTGTGTGTGTGTGTGTGTGTGTGTGTGTGTGTGTGTGTGTGTGTGTGTGTGTGCATGTGTGCATATGTCTGTGTATGTACATGCTTGTAAATGAAGTGCTACCAATGTTTTTTGCAGCAGAACTCTTTTCATAGTAGTGAAACCTATTACACTAACGAAAAGCAATACTGTCCTTTATATATTTATTTATTTATATCTGTTTCTTAACTGGGTAACATCATCCACTAACCCTTTTCAATCACAACTCCGGCCAAAATGACAAGACATACAATAACTTCAAAACAGTGAAACAACTCATAATACAATGCTGTAGATTTGCTTGTCTTAAGTGAGAATTTAATAAAGGTATTTTAAACAAAAAGCACTGACAGGCAAAAAAATATAAAGTGTGCTGACAGTTTCAGTTTGCAGTTAACCATAATTAGTAAATTGAAAGTAAGAGTTTAATCTTAATAACAGATGCCATGAACCAAGATTATTACATTTCTGAGGAAAGGATGCACATCTTTAAAGGTGCTCATTATGAAATGCATGTAGATTTGCTTGGACATAGGTAAACACCATTCATAATATACTGAAGCACAGATGACAAATACTACATAATAGAAAACAACCACTATATAGCTTGTTGTTGGATTTTTGTTTTTACAAGTGACAAGAATAGATAAGAAGCAAAAATGTGAGTAATGTTCTGCACTGTGTAATTGCATAACATGAAAGGCCAATCACACACAGATGATTTAATAGCAGGACCTTGCTTCTTGTTGCTGGAGCTCAGTATGTGTCATATTGGAATGAGAGGTGCACAGAGATGCAACACTTTTAGGGGTATACTGAGCATTGCTGGAAGTAAGCGCAGATAGGAAGGGTGGTATAGAATTCCTCTTAGGACACAGAACAGGGTGCCGTTATACAGATAATGCTACAGTAGGAATGATACATTGCTTTCAGAAGGACCATGCTACCAACAGGACCCAGAGCATCTTCAATGTTGTTCCAAAGCACTACAGCACTGTGCCTCCCATACAGGTACTGTATATCAGGCATTCACAAAACACTGTAAACAACTATTAGTGAACACAAGAGTGCACTACTACACACTCTACTTTTAAATGGAACACAGGGTACTCATGGAATGATGCAGAATGCAGAAGTTGTACAGTGAAACAGCACAGTGTAACCTGAATGTCAGGTACTGCAGTCAGTGTTTGGTAGACAGTGTTACAGTAATCAGAAATGTGTCATATGGTGATGATCACACTGCACAGCACAAAAGCATGATACATCATCAAGAGGTGCTTAGGAGAAAACCTTAGTATACTGTAGAGCACACATGACAGCAGCATAGTATATCTGCACAAGCTACTCAGAAGAAAAGCCTTACTACTCTGTAGTGTACAGCATACCATCATAGTACAGTGCATGCACAAGGCAGCAGGGTATATCTGCACAAAGTACTCAGGAGACAAGCCTTATTGTACTGTAGTTCATACAGCAGCATAGTATATCCAGAAAAGGTACTCAGGAAAAAAGCCTTACTATGCTTCAGTGTACAGCACAGCATCATAGTATACTGCTTGCACACAGTAGCATGGTATATCTGCACAAAATACTAAGGAGAAAATCCTTACTATGCTGTAGTGTACAGTAAAGCACAGCATCATAGTATACTGCTTGCACACAGCAGCACAGTATATCTGCACAAAGTGCTAAGGAAAAAGCCTTACTGTGCTGTAGTGTACAGCACAGCATCATAGTATACTGCATGCATACAGCAGCATAATATATCTGCACAAAGTACTTGGAAGAAAAGCCTTAGTACACTGTACGGCACACAGGACAGCATCATAGTACAAATGTACAAGGTACTCAAGACAAAAGCATTAGTATATTATACAGCGCACAGCATGTTATCATAGTATTTCTGCATGAGGTACTCAAGATGGAAACCTTATTATATTGTAGAGTGCACAGCACATTATCATAGCATATCTGTATGACGTACTTAAAAGGAAAGCATTAGTATACTATAGTGCACAAGATAGCAATACCACATACATTTTGTATGAATAACATATAAAGCACAAAGGAATTTTGATACATATGAAAATATAGCTAAACTCTGCATCATACAGGGATACAGTCACACTATGGAAAAATGCAGCAGCATTTGTTTACTGGTTTTGTTAACTGGAATAGTTCAAAGTTCAGCTGGGCAAAGACCAATTTTTCTGAGCAAATAAGGGGAGAAAGGTTACATCATTACTTATGATTATACAGAGATAACACTGATTACAACCAGTAACTTATAATACAATCAGGTTATTCTCATTAATCTACTATATTTGGAGTCTGAAATCTGCAAGTACTAGTCTAAACAAATTATCTAAAGACACATGCATTCCTTATTCAAGATATTATATATGCATATTTACAATAAATAGATTTGGTCACATTTCTTATTCACCTATTGGCAGGATAGCATTTTGAAAGAAGCATATCTCCAGAAGTTGTTAGGTATAATTGTATTGAAATTTGATTAGATTTAATTAAGGATTTTAATTTTGCCAGAGGAAAAAAATTGGAAAAGGGGGTTATTGATGAATGAATGGAAGAGAATTTCAAATTTAAAAATGTGAAGGGTGAAACACCATCCCTAAATATGTTTTTAGATATTGATTTATCCTTTATTGACCTTGTTTGTCTCATTAGGCTAGTGACCTCTTTTCAGGGGAGACTCAAGGTGAAAATTTGACCATGCCATCAGGGAACTTCCCCTTCACTATTAGGAATGCACATGCCCTGTTCCTAGCACAGTTGTGGCTGGGAGAACACTATGTAATATAGAGAAGATAGTGTAAGGCACATAGATGAACACTAGTGCTGTAGTGCTGTGGAGAATATCAGTAAAACTGTGGAAGATTCATGACTTGTTTTTCAACAAAACTTGTTTGCTGAAGCCGAAAAAGAGGAGTTGATAAGCACGTCTTGTGTTATTATTATAACCCTCCAGTTGGGAGGGTTGCGGGATAATGTGTTGAAATAGATGTTGATGCAGAGTGAGCTAGAAAATGCAGGAGATGTTTCCTGGGGAGACATTATAGATAAAATGAAAGGTGAGGGTGAAACGGAAAGGATATCCTATGCAGAAAAGGTGAAAGAAGGTGCTAGGAGAGTAACAGAAAAAAAAGGCAGAACAGAATGTGAAGTGGAAATATGTGATGAGGATTCAAAGTAAAGATGAAAAAGAACTGGAAAGTTGTGAAGTTTGGGACAACATAATGGTTCATTGGGTGTAAAAGCCCAAGAGGTAAGATCTTTTATTCTTGTAAACAAAGAGACATTTTGTGATATTATATTTGAGACTGTTACTTGCGAAATATGAAAAAAAACTGTAATCCTTGGAATTTATATATAATAAAAGCATTTAACAGGAAAACAAAAAAGAAGATTCCTGTATGATTTTGAGCAGACGTAGAAAGACTTTAAAAGGACATTTGAAATGTTTATGCAAAGAATTACTGGGCCTTGCAAAGGTTTATGATAAAATGGTTTATGGACTGGTGGATGGGGATGTAATGTGTTAAAGCTAGAAAAGGAAAAAATTATATGCATTCCAAATATGATAAATGTTGAAAGAAATAAGGGTGTAGTAAAATATTGGGGGCAACCTTATATATATATATATATATATATATATATATATATATATATATATAGATATATATGTGTGTGTGTGTGTGTGTGTGTGTGTGTGTGTGTGTGTGAAAAAGGGCATCTGATTAACTGTGACAAAAAAATGCTATATTTGTGGGGAACTGGGTCTCAGTACAAGAAATGTGAACAGAAATGTTGTAAATGTAACAAAATTGGGCATTTATGGATAGAGTGTATGACTGAAAATAATAATACTAAAAGCGAAGGAAAAATAGAAGAAAAAGTACAAAAAAAAGAAACAGTAGATGTGGTGGAAATAGAGGATAAATTAGATAAAGAAGGAAAAGAAGGAGACAAAAAAGTAATGGAGGAAGGTTCCGAAATAAGTGATGAGGAAGATATAAATTGGGAAGTGGTAAAAGGAAAACATAATTCTATTGGTAAAAGGGTAAATGATAGGAAAAGAAAATTAAAAAGGGATAAGCATAAAGGTAAAAATAAATGAAATTAATGTGAAATAAAATAAAATTATAATTTCTAGAAATTTAAGGAAAAGGGAATGTAATAAGTTCAGAGTGCTTTCTGTGAATGTGAATAGTACTAAGAATATAGTGAAAAGGATGGGGGGTTAGAATGTTGTAACAAATGTGATATAGATGTAATTCTACTAGAAAATACAAGATTCTTAACAACTGAAGGAAGATTACAAGCAGAAAAATTATGGAGGGGGAGATAATTCAGAATTTGGGGAATAATTGGTGTTCTGGAATAGGAGTATCGTGTTTAAATACATTAAATATTAGATAGAATGGAAATATTAACTATTGTGGATTTAAAATTGAATGAACAAGTATATATAATTATTGCATTATACACTTTTATTACTTGTAAAAAAAGAGAAAGAGAAACATTATTTCACCAGATTCTACACTATGTAGTGATAAATATCAATATTATCATGACAGGAGATTTTAATTGTGATTTAAGAGGAAAACATGAAAATTATAGTGATAGGAGATTATAATTGTGATTTAAGAGGAAAACGTGAAAAGAAAGGAAATGTAAGAAAAATGTTAGATGCTATGATGTGGTAAATTAATAATCTGGAATAAAAAAATATGGAATTGCAGAAGGGGTATCTATAGAACCAAAAAAAGATTACTTCATAATATATGAAGGATTAAATATTGGCAAAGAAGAAATAACTGAAACAGGTTTAATAGATCATCTAGCAATATGGATAGAGATAAATATAGAGATAAAGGAAAACAGGGAATATATAAAAACAGGCAAAGGAATAAAAAGTTAAATGAGAAAACATGGAATGAAGAAGGAAATTATTAATAATGCAGTTATGGGGGGTCATATTACAATGAGAATGTTTATAAAAATTGATCTGAATTGTGGATTATTTTAAAGACTAAATATTTTGAAAAGTTACTTACATGGCAGTATGATATAAGAAAAGTGGACAAAGAAAAGTATAAGAAAGTATATAACGATGCATTGGAATATTTGGAAAATGATAAGAGTACTTTGATAAAGAAAAAGAAGTATAGAGAAAAAAATCAAGAAAAAATTAAAAAAGCTATTATTCACACCAATATATTTTACAAGGGAAAAGAGAAGAATTATCAACAAATTTATGTAAACTAGTAAAGGAAAATAGTGTAGTGAGAGAAATGAAAAATGCAAAAGGAGAAATGGAAAGAACCCAGAAACAAATTATAAATGTCATAGTAGAGTATGTACAAGAGATGTTCAAAGAAAAAAATTGAAAATAATATGGAAAGTAAAACAATTTTCAGAGCAAGAAAATAAAAAAATTGAAAGGGAGATTTCTTTCTTGTTCAATTTCTCCAAGTATTCTGGGTTTCTAATGCCATGATAGAAATGGACCTCATTCCTAAGTCAAAATATGATTAAAATTCATGAAATTAGTATTACTTCAATCTTTGATGTTACCCAGAAGTGGTCTTTGCAGCATCCACAATGTGCCCAGTATTGACTACTTCTAAAAATTCATATGGAGTTACATGTATTGGTAACATATCTAAGTACGATTGTACATTCTTTTTTATAACACTTGTTGCTTCTACTACTATTGGAACTGTCTGTGTATCTTTCCTCCACACTGCCCTGATTTCTGCCTGCAAATCCTGGTATTTAATGACTTTGAGTCTCTCTATACATAAGACACTGTAGTAACTAGGTGTAGCAATTTCAATAATTAATCCTACTTTTCTCTTCTTTTCATGGACGACTATATCTGGTTTTCTTTCATCTGTTTTTGAACTGTTGGTAATGGGTGATCCCATGTAATATAAACTTCATCATTTTCTATAATGCTTTGTGGCTCATGTTTCCAATGTTTTTCATCTACTCTGATATTATAATGTTTACACAATCTCCAATGCAACAGTCTTGCCACATTATTATGCCTTTCATTATACACTCCTTCTGCCATTAGTATAGCACAACCAGAAAGAAGATGTGTGACTGTTTAATTCTGTTTTACAAAACCTACATTTGTCTTTCTCCCATGTGTACAATGGCATTTGCACACCAGCGTATACACTGTCTACTATCTTTGCCTCAATATTAACCGTTTGTCTTTTGGTTTAAATTCACCTCTCCTTAACCATTCCTGGATTTGATTCCAATCAACATGAAGTTGTTCCAAGAGTTTTCTATACTTGCAACTATATTTATATATTTTCCAGATTTCTTACCTTCTCATCTGATCTTTCACTTTATATTCTAGCTTTTGTTTTTTGGCACATTCAGTTGCTGCCTGACTTTTATCGACTGGTTTGATTTCCATTCCCACTTGACACAAATATGCTTCTGCTAAACTAAGCAGGGAAGTCATCTTAGACTTATTCTCCTCGTGTTTTAAAACTTTCACTATGTTTGGGTCTTGTGAGGTCAGCAGATATATATGCAGTCCTACAATTGTAGTTCTATACATGTAATCAATTTCAAGGAGGCCCATACCTCCTTCAGAATAAGGAGTATATAGTCTAGGTATAAACTGATTCTTATAAATCATTTGATAAGCATGAAGCATCCTTTTTGTTTTCCTGTCCTACTGATCCAACACCTTTTGGGGCCAGTCAATCACGCCAAAACTGTAAGTTAGGACAGGAAGAACAAATTGGTTTATAGCTGGACTTTGTTCCTAGATGTCAGTGTTGTTTTCAGTATTATGTTTAATCTTCTAAAATATTCCTTACTAAGTTTTATTCACATTTGTTCATGTTTTATTGTTTATCCTTCATCAATCCCCAAATGCTTATATACTCCATCTTGCTTAAGTTCTTTTATATCTCATTCCTGTCCCAGACTGATGTTTACTTTGGTACCACAACTTTCCTACTTTAAAGCTTGCTTTTACACATTTATCAAGACCAAATGACAATCATTTATCATCTGAAAATGATGATATAGAGATTTCTCTGTATGAGTTAGATAATGTATTAGGACAAGTGAATATAGATTTGGCTGTAGGACCAGATGGAAAAGGATATGAAATGTATAAAAATTTAATGGAATGCCAAAATAATTTTTTAAAGATTTTGAATGAATGGCTAAATGAAGGCTTCATGTATAAAGAATTATTTAATGGAATAGTTAAATTTATATGGAAAAAAGAAGGTAAAAAATGTTATGAAAATCTGGAAACTGATAGTACTGAACAATAATCATTATAAGATTTTTATGAAAATAATACAGAAGAGATTTGAAACAAAGATGAAAAGTGTTATGAGGACAGTATATATATATATATATATATATATATATATATATATATATATATATATATATATATATATATATATAGCATAAAAGGGAAGGGATGTCAAGAATTATTAATGATAGCAAGAGAAAGATAAACTTATAATAGGGGATCTTAATAAGCATTGGTACAGTAGGACATGATGTCTTATGGGTGATAATAAAATAATACAATGTAAATGAGCAAATCAGGAAATTATGTATGTTTGCTTATAGAAATAAAGTAAAATTTTAATAAATGGTTGATTAAGTAAAGAGGTACATAAGAAGAGGAGTGTGGGGCAAGGATGTCCAATGAGTTGTATAGTCTTTGTTTTAATTATGAATGTGATCGTATGTGAAATAAATTATAAAATGCAGTAGGTAGTGTATGCAATTCCTGGACAGTTGAGAATTGCAGTTTTGTTAACTTATGCAGATGATATTATAGCAATTGCAAAAAGAAATGTGTATAAAAGAAGTAATATTTTATTTAAATGGATTTTTAGATGCAATAAGGATGACTTTAAACAAAAAGAAAAGTAAAGGATTTGGGGGTGTGGTTAAGATAGGGTATACATTTCACAATGAATGAAAACTCTGTCTTAGGTATAACATTTGGGAATAAGAATGTAATTAGGATTTTATGGGAAAATAATAGAAGAGTTATTTTTTTTTCTGGAAAACAATCATTTAGAAAAGGGTTCATTTGAAAAGTTCAGTTCTAATGGGAAAAATAACACATTTAGTGAGTGTATTTATGCTGCTAGTGGTACTTGAAAAAGAATTGTTGCAGATATTTTTCATTCATATAGGGTTCTAGACTGAATCCAGTAAGACTAGGAATTTTGTATGTAAATAAAGAAAGAGGTTTAAGTTTAATGAACCCAGTGGTATATGTTACTTCACTAAATTTATATAAAATATTAAAATGGATATATGAAAAAGATGAAAGATTAGTTGTAAAAATGTTTAAATGCAAGTATGATAAATTTTGGGGTATGGTAAAAAGGAGCAAAAGAGAAAAAAATGTTTAAATGAAGAAATGCAATGTTATCAAGAAAAAATATTAATGTGGAAAGTAAAAATTGATGTAATAGAAAAGGAAAGAGAATATGGTATAATAATGTAATGATATAATATTATTTTTTTAATATTAATTAATTTACTTATTAATTATTTATAATTAATATTATTTTGTCATGGGAACAGCTAGCAGAATAAAAAAATAAAACTATAAAAAAAAGAAATAAATGGTGTAATAAAAAAGTTGAATGCCAAGTTTTTTTGTGGAGACTGGCAACATATAAATTACTAGTGAAAGGAAATATGCCATATAAAAAGAAAAGGGAAACTATGTCTATATTGTGGGGATGAGAAAAATACTGAATATGTGTTTTTAAATGTAAAAGATTGGTAAAATTATGGGAAAATGTGTATAGATTTTTTTAAGATATAATGAAGCAGATAAGATAAATATGGACATAAGTATGGATATTATAAACTAGAAGTAAATAATATAGATTTTTATGTTATATTGGTTATATGGAATGAAAGGATAAATTAAATCATGTTTAATGGAAAATGGATTTTGGCAGTAATATTGAGTAAAATTATATGGTGTCTATGGAAAAAGGAGTGGAGTCTAATAAGGATAAAAAAAAAACTTGACATAACGTATGAATGTATAGTTAGGAAAGAAGGAAAAGGAAAATTTTATATCTGCAAATCTGTAAATATTTTGTAAATAATGTTTTCTTTGTATAAGTAAAGGACTGTACTCTTTTCACTAGGCACTATGAAATCTTTTACATCCACCAGAGTTACCACCAACTCAAGCACATGGGACCTTGTTTTAATATCTTATATAAAGAACAACACACTGAAGAGGGCAGCATCCCCTATTGCTGAACTGCAGTGTTAGCAGTCCACTCACCTAAAGTGGGAGAGGAACCTACAGCTTTCTGGTCTTCCTTTACTAAATGCTTACAGCTGTATTGGCAATGATTGTAGAACTTACCATTGTATGAGTTATGTAGTTAAACTGGATCTACAGGTAACTGGTCAGTAGCAGATGTTATGAAGTAACAGCTGCACTGCTGATAACTGTAAGACTTCTTTAATGAGGATAAATTAAGCTGTTTGACTGTAAAGCAGCAAAGTCTTCTACATGGCATGCCTCTCCAAATTTTGCACATTTTGCATGTAAGCTCAGTATATTTTCTATTTTTTCTCTGATAATTTTATAAACTTTATACTGCATGGCATCAGCATTAGTAGAAATTATACAAATTACTTATGTGCTCTCTGCATGGGATGCTGCAGCCAGACCTTGAAAGTATCTGGCTATAATGAGTACAGTTTTCAATATGATTACAAGGTCTACCTTTTACCAGCAACTGATGGATGTGAGTACTGTAGGCAGTGAGGGGGGGCAGAGTTGTTGATGGAGCAAACTCTTCCATACAGCAAGAAGTTTCTGAATGTAACTATCAACCTGTCACATGAAGAAGCACCTGTGGACACAGGTGAATAGCAATCCCTTGTAAAAAACACGTACATCAACAATGAGAATGTGGCAAAACACTTTTATACAGTGAATTTACCTGTGCATGTTTTATATTAAGCTAGCTAATCAAGCTAGGCAGATATAATAGCAAACAGTATGTGACATGAACATATACCCAAACCTCAAGAACTAACTAAAATATACAGAAAAGCCTATGAGGTGGGTCACCTAGGACTGACTAGAGACTTGGGAAGCTGGAGGGATGGCGAAGGGGGTAGGCTCGAGTGGCCAGTGACTATCTCACATGCCTCTGAACAATGGTGTGGGTTTTTCCAGCACAGTGCTGCTCTCTAGTGAAGGCTGGAAAGCAGCATTAGTGTCATGCAGGCATGAGTGTGCACAGAGGGGAGGGTTCATAGGTTCATAGGTTCATAGGTTCATACTAGGCTATCTGCCCTAGGGCATTTATAAGCCTAGCCAGAGTATGTTTGGCTTTCGCCACCCATTTTAAATTAATTTTGCTATGCCCTTTTTCGCGGTTAGTATACTGTGCCTCTGTCTAACAGTGACACAGAAGTGATACCCGGGGTAAACCTATGATCTCCCATCCACTCATCAAGATTCCTCTTGAAGAGAGTCAATGAGGGACTCTGCCTAACCTGGACTGGGATTTTATTCCATAGTGAAGGGAGCCTCTGGGTTATGAATCTGTCCCTCCAGCATGTCCTATTTATTTCAGTGCTGAGGTTCAAGTCTCTCGAGCGTGTAGCTCGATGGGATTTGGATTTTTTGAGGTGCAGCATGTCCCTTAATTCCGGGTTGGACATGGCTTTATACGTCAGGCACAGGTCACCTCTGAGCAGGCGGTATGCCACTGAGTAGAGCTGGAGTTTCTTTAACCGGCAGCATATGGCATCTGTTTGAGCCCTTTGATCCTCTTGGTGAGGTACTTTTGGGGTCTTTCCAGTTGCTGCAGGTGTTTGGTAAGGTACATCCCAAAAGGGGCATTGTACTCAATTATGGGCCTGATGAGGGATGAGTAAAGAGGCACGATGACCTCCCTAATCTAGATGTGAATCCCTTCATGATTAGGTGGGCTATATAAAATGTTTTTCTAACCACTTTGGCCATGTGGTTGTCAAATGAGAGATTGCTATCAACTTGGGTCCCCAGGTCCCTAATGACTTCTTCTGTACTTAATGGATTACCACCTATGTGGTAATTTGTGGGCACTTTGTTTTTGCCAAAGGGGATGACTATACACATTTGGCGTTTAGCTTGAGGCCATGGCTCTGGCACCAGTTGTCTGTTTCTATGAGGCCCTTTTGGAGGATGCTTGTGTCGGCTGGAGAGTCAATTATGGTGCCCAGTTTGCAGTCATCTGCGAACTTGGTCAGCCACAGTCCTTCCGTGTTGGCCTGTACCTCCGAGAAATATATACCAAACAAGAGAGGTCCCAGGACTGAGCCTTGTGGGACGCCACTTGTAACTGGTTTGGAGTCTGACATGGCTCCAGCAATTCTAACCATGTGGGTTCTGTCCTTGAGCCAGTTTTCAACCCATCTAGTGACATAGGGGTTTATATTTAAGCTGGTGAGCTTATCTATAATGCCCGAGTGGGGTATTGTATCGAAGGCTTTTGCGAGGTCCAGATAGGCTGTGTGGACCACCTTCCCTTCGTCAATGGCCTTGGTGACTGTTTCAAAGAAGTCAACCAGGTTTAAGAGGCAGGATCTGCCCTTAACAAAGCCAAACTGGGTAGGATCCAGTGTCTGTAGGTCCCCAATATCTTTATTTATGAGGTCCATGATGATCCTTTCCATAGCTTTGCAGACCAAGCTAGTCAGGCTTATGGGGCAATAGTTTCCAGGGTCCGTTGAGGCACCACCTTTGTGGAGAGGGACCACTGTTGCTGTACGCCACTCTTTGGGTACATATCCTGTAGTAAGGCTGAGATTGAACAGTAGTTTTATGTTTGGGTTTAGCTCTTCTTGGAGTTCATGTAGATGCTGTGTTTTTTGCTTTGGAGAGGGCGGCTCCCACCTGAGCATCTGAGATGTCGGGGGGGCAGCACTCTGCTGGGATAGATATTTGCCCTTTTGGTGGGGGGGGGGGAGTTTGCGCTGAACCTGTCAGCTAGGATGTTGGCAATGTCTGTGGGATCAGTGTATTTTTTGTCATTTTGGACTAATTCTGAGCATATCTGGGAATTCCCACCCAGGTTCCTAACATAACTAAAGAAAGCCTTGTGATTATCTTTAGTGTCCTGTGCAATTTTTCTCTCGAAGCTGGCCTTTGACGATTTTATGAGTGCCCTTAGGTTTTTGCTAATACTGATCAGAGATGCCTTCCCTTTTAGGGATTTTGCTCTATCATGTAGTAGCTTCCTCCTTCTATTGTATAGTTTGTTTATGGCTGGGGTCCACCAGACAGGTCGCCTGCCTTTGGAGGATTGGGTCTTGGTTTTATTTGGGATTGCATGATCCATGCATTCCTGAAGGTGTTCATAGAATGCATTTATAAAGGATTCTGTGGTCTGGGCGGTATTGTCCACAGGCCGGGGCTTTGAAGGATTCCACCTCAGTTTTGAGGAGTGTGAAATTTGCTTTAGAGAAGTTTTTCACTGTGGTTTTCTGGGCAGGGGGTGGGGTCGGGATGTGAATATCCAGTGAGATCAGTTTATGGTCTGATCTTACCAGTGAGGGATACACTTCTGGTCTGGAGCATAGAGTCCCCATGTTGGTGATGATCAGGTCCAGTATGTTTTCCCCTCTTGTGGGAGTGGTAACAAGTTGTTCCATAGCATTCGAGTTTATGAATTCTAGGAACCTTTGGGCAAGGGTGTTGGAGCTAGAGTAATGCTCCCAATCTATGTTTGGGTAGTTGAAGTCGCCCAATATAATGGTGGTCGGAGAGACCTTCATATTTTCCAGTGTTCTCAGGAAGGCCGAGTGGGGTTCCTGGGTTTGGGAGGGTGGTCTGTAGCAGGCTATAAACTGGAAGGCAGTTTTACCCGCTGTTAGTTGCACATGGATAGTCTCTGATGCTTCGTGCTTTGCCACCAACCTGGAGGTGTGGGTATCTTTGATGAATATTGATACTCCCCCTCCTTTTGTGGTTCGGTCCAAGTTTTGGGGCCGAAAAGCATGGTATGAGGTATAACCTGGTAGTGCTGGGGTGCTCTCGGGAGTCCTGAACCAGGTTTCTGTTACTGCACAGATATCGATGTTCTCCATGCTAAGGAGAGTTTCGAGTGCGTGCATCTTGAGGTTTAGACTACTGGCATTGAGTAGCATTACTCTTAGTTTCTTATCCCTTGTGATACCTATGGAGGTGGGTTTGTCTTTTGAGCCTTGCCTAAAAAAGGCACTATGGGGGTAGCAAGAGCCTTTGCCAATATCCGAAAGCCCAGGGGTGACAGGTGCAAGCCGTCCCTAGTGAAGCATCGTGGCTTGTCAAGCATGTCATCCCAGGCTGACAGGCATTGGATCCCCTTTGAATGACACCAATACTTAAGCCAATTGTTGAAATTGATAATCTTGTCTTCATACTGTGGCATCATTCTTGGTGAGGGTAAGATGCTACTCAAGGTCAGGGTTATACCGGCCTGGGCTACATGCCCAGAGAGCTCCTCCATGTCTCTTTTCATGTAGTCCAGGGAGGTACGTCTCAGGTCATTCACACCAGCATGGACAATGACTGAGTCATATTTGTACTTGCCTTGGAGTGACCTGAGTGTTTGTGTTATGTGGCGGATCCTAGCACCCGATAGGCAGCTCACCGTGACCTTCTCCTTGTTCAGCCTGGTGAGCGGGACGTCAGTGTGCCTGATGATAGAGTCACCTATTACAAGTGTATCAGGTGTGTTGTTTAGCCTTAAGTGCTGTGACTGTTCGGCACACTGGCTTTGTGAGCTATGTGTTGCATGTGTTTTGTTTTGGGGTAGCGGTTGCTTGGGTGTCTGCTTTGGAGGTCTCTGCTGCTTAGGCAGATTTTTATTTAGAGCCTCCAAGTATGTTTTTGTGTGTTTATGTGTTTGGTTTGCTGTCGTGGTAGGTCTATGTGAGAC
Source organism: Protopterus annectens (assembly GCF_019279795.1). NCBI lineage: Eukaryota > Metazoa > Chordata > Ceratodontiformes > Protopteridae > Protopterus > Protopterus annectens. Next base: position 489,998,781 of record NC_056734.1, read on the forward strand.
TGGAATTGTAGTGAGTGTGGTTTCCTTCTCCTCCTGACTGGTTACGCCAGTACTGAGTTGAGAGAGCTTAGCCTGCAGTTTGGCTATATGGTTGCATCTCTCACATGTGTTGGAATTTGTTGGGAGGAGGAGAGGGTTGTCTGTGTACATTAGGCAGTTGGATGTCAAAACATCATGGTCAGGAGTGCCCATGGGTGTCTGCTTATGTCATTGAGCATCCATTCCCTGGACAAAATATAAGGCATAAAAATCCATATTTGTCTTTGATGTCTGCCAAGAGTGCTCTTCTCAGTAACTGCAATATATCCAGAACTGACTCCTTGTATAGTTCATACAGGGTTATATGTATTGGTAAAAGATTTAAATACACTTGAAAATGTGTTTTTATTAGCCGTTACATCTACAACTATTGGAACTGTCTGGGTGTCTTTAAGACAACAGTGCTCTAGTTTCTGCTTGCAGATTGTGGTATTGTCTTACTTTCTATTTCTCAAGATGAAGGACACTATAATTGTTGGGCATATTTTCAATAATTAACAATACTTTTCTCCTTTTCTCTTTGACTACTATATCTGGTTTTCATGTTTCTAATTCCTTAACTGTTGGTATTGGATGATACCATGTGATCAAAACATCTTCATTTTCAGTAATGCTTTGTGGTTCACATTTTCAATGCTTCTCAGCTACTTGTATATTGAAGTGTTTGCACAATTACCAATGCAAACGTCTTGTCACATAGCTAGACCTTTCAGTGTATAGCCATAAGTGTATTAAAACCAGCAACAGGATGTCAAACTGTTTCCAATTCTGTATTAGAAAAAACTCAATTTCTCTGCGTCTCCCACTTTTTCTCGAGACTTTCTAAACCAGTGGGTACATACCCTGCTATACTGAGCCACCATTATTAGCCTTTAATCTTTTGGTTTAAATTCACATCCACTTAATCATTAATGAATCAAGTCTTTATCAAAATTGTTGCAGTTCTCTAAATGTGTAACTATAATTGTGGGCTTTAAAATGTTTTTTCCTTTTCTTCAGATCCTTTTCTTTATATAAGTGTGTATATATATACTTTATAACCTCAAAATACTGAAATGTTGAATTTCAGTATCTCGAGACTATAAAGTCGAAGTTTTGAAATAGCAAAAGTGCATAATCGCGAATTTGAATATCTCAAATTAGCGGTTATGGCTTTACGCTATGTAATGTCCAGGGTTGTATGTGGATGGTGGGCTGTGCTGTGTGTGGATTTAGGTGTAATGTCAGGTAAGTGATTGTTTTGTAAGGGTTTTGGGTGGGTGTTTGAGTGTATGTGAGTGTGCTGATGTGTGTGTGTGTGTGTGTGTGTGTGTGTGTGTGTGTGTGTGTGTGTGTGTGTGTGTGTGTGTGTGTGTGTGTGTGTGTGTGTGTGTGTGTGGGACTGTAGAATTTGTGTGTGTGTGTGAGTTTGCTTTTCTTTTCTGTTTGTGCGATCTCTGAGTTAATATATATAAGTAGGGGGTGGGGGTGCAGCCCCCCCACATGGGGGGGTGCAGGGTTGCTTGCCTCCCTACTTATTTGTGATGTAGGTTTTTGGATGTGTGTTGTTTTGTTTGTTTATTTTGTGGTGTGGGTGTTGTGGTATATGTTTGGTCTGGTGTGTGCTGTGTGTTCTGTGTTTTACATTTTGCAGTTTTGGGATTTCGGTGTTGTGTGGATTCGACTTCATGGTCTCAAAAAAATGAAATTCGAGATTTCAGTCTTTCAAGATTATGTACTGAATCTATATATATATATATATATATATATATATATATATATATATATATATATATATATAGGTCTACTTTGAAACATCTAAAACCCATAACATCTAATTTCATAACACTGAGACCAGAACATCTAAAACCCAAAACATCTAAACCTCATAACATCAAATTTCATAACATCTAACACTACAAATCACAAGAAAATAACATCCCCTCCACATATAATGAGACCAAACTACCAAACACACTTTTTACTTTATTTAAGAAAGGGGGCAAGCCCCCCTGCACCCCCATGTGTGGGGCTCCGCCCCCACCCCCCATAAATTAAATATACCAACTCCATGATCGCACTACAGTGAAAAAAAGTTAATTTCCTAACCCACATTAGTAAAAAGTGTGTTTGGTAGTTTGGTGTCATTATATGTGGAGGGGATGCTATTTTCATGTGATTTGTACTGTTAGATGTTATGAAATTCAATGTTTTGGGTTTTAGATGTTTTGGGTTTGAGATGTTCTGGTCTCAGTATTATGAAATTAGATGTTACGGATTTTAGATGTTTTGAAGGGGACCCGTATATTATTTATATATATATATATATATATATATATATATATATATATATATAGGTCTACTTCACATAATCGAACATCAAAATGTTCGACTTTCATATGGCCCAGACAATATGATCAAACATTTGAATGCTCAAAAATGTGAAAACTGAATAAATAAACAAACAACAAAAAATAAACTAAACAGTGCTAGCAGGGGGGCAAGCCCCCCTGCACCCCCCCCGCTATTTAAATATACCAACTCCAAGATCGCACTACATTGCCGTAAAGGGAAATCTTCCCATTACACACTCTATGGAGATCCCCATTCAGACAATTTGAACTTTTAAAAGTTCGATCATATGGTGTCGGCCATATGAAAGTTGAGCTTTTTAAAAGTTCAACCATCTGAAGGGGACCCATATATATATATCCATCTATATATCTATTTATATATATATATATATATATATATATATATATATATATATATATATATATATATATATATATATATATATATATATATATATATATATATATATATATATATATATATATATATATATACAGTCACTGGTTTGATTTCCATCCCTACTCTTTTCAGAAATGCTACTGCTATGCTAAGCAAACATGTCATCTTAGACTTTTTTTTTATGGTCTCTCTCTTTTTTAATTTCTCCAAATCTTTTGGGTTTCTAATACTATGATGGGAATGGACCCCATTCCTAATTCAAAGCACGATTAAAGTTCATGAAATTAGTATTGTTTCAGTCTTTGATGTCAGCCAAAAGTGCTCTTTGCAGTACTCGCAATGAGCCCAGTAATACTCCTTCTGCAATTCGTATGGAGTTACATAGACTGGTATCATATCTAAATACGACTGTAAATTCTTTTTTATAAGACCCGTTGCTCCAACTACTATTGGAACTGTCTGGGTATCTTTCTTCCACATTGGTCTCATTTCTGCCTGCAGATCCTGATATTTTGTGGCTTTGTGTCTCTCTGTACGCAAGACACTGTAGTCACTGGGTGTGGCAATTTCATTGATCAATGCTAATCTTGTCTTCTTTTCTTGAACCAGTATATCAGGTTTTCTAGCATCTATCCTTTGAACTGTTATAAACTTCATCATTTTCTATAATGCTTTGTGAGTCATATTTCCAGTGTTTTTCAGCTACTTCAGTACCATAATGTTTGCACAATCCCCAGTGCAACAGTCTTGCCACATTATTATGCCTTTCAGTATACAGTTTTTCTGCCATTAGAATGTCACACCCAGCAATGAGGTGTGCAACTGTTTCCAATTCGGTTTTACAAAACCTACATAGGTTCATAGGTTCATACTAGGCTATCTGCCCGAGGGCATTTACAAGCCTAGCCCATAGTTTTGTGGCTTACGCCACCCCTTTAGTATAGGGAACTATACCCATTATTTTGCTGTGCCTCTGTTGAGCAGTGACACTGAGGTAATCCCTGGGGTATATCTGCGATCTCCCATCCATTGGTCAAGATTTCTCTTGAACAAGGCCAGCGAGGTGCTCTGCCTCACATATACCGGGATTTTATTCCACAGCATAGGGAGTCTTTGGGTGATGAATCTATCCCTCCAGCACGTCCTATTAATAGCCGTGTTGAGGTTTAAGTCTCCGCCCTTGTGGCTCTGACGGCTCTAGATTTTTTGAGGTGAAGCATATTCATCAAATCTGGGTTTGACATGGCCTTGTATGTTAGGCAAAGGTCACCTCTGAGCAAGCGGTAAGCGACTGAATAGAGCTGGAGTTCTTTCAGTCGGGCAGCATAGGACAGATGTTTAAGACCCTTTATCCTTTTGGTGAGGAACTTTTGTGGCCTCTCCAGCTGCTGCAAGTGTCGGGTCAGATACATTCCGAATGGGGCATTGTACTCAATCATTGGTCTGATGAGTGATGAGTATAGGGAGACTATGACCTCCCTTGATCTAGATGAGAATCCCTTCATGATAAGGTGGGCAATGTAGAAGGTCTTCCTAACTACTTTAGCTACATGGGTGTCGAATGACAGACTACTATCAACCTGGGTCCCCATTTGTCTGTTTATCCATGTTCAATGGACTTTGTAAACCAGCATATATGTAGCCCACTATCTTGGGATGCCAATATTAACCTTTCATCTCTTGGTTTGAATTTGCCTCTCCTTAATGATTCCTGTGTTCATTTTTGATCAACATGAGGTTCTTCCAGAAGTTTTCTGTACTTGCAACTATATTTATGCTTTTTCCGCACTTACTGTCTTCTCATCTGGTCCGTCACCTTATATTCTTTCTTTTGTTTTCTGGCAGATTCAGTTGCTGCCTGACTTTTATCTACTTCTGGTTTGATTTCCATTCCTGCTTGACGCTGATATGCTTCTACTAAATTAAGCAGAAAAGTCATCTTAGATTTATTTTCGTCATGTTTCAAGACTTTCACTACATTTGGGTCTTGTGAGGTCAGCAGATATGTGTGGAGTTCCACGACTGCAGTTCTATACATGTAATCAATTTCAAGGAGGCCCATCCCACCTTCAGAACAATGAATATATAATATTGGTATAGACTGATTTTTTATAAATCATTTGGTGAGCATGAAGTATCCTTGTTTTCTTATTTAATCTATCCAACACATTTTGGGACAAGTCAGTCACTCAAAAACTGCATGTTAGGACAGGAAGAGCAAATTGGTTTATAGCTTGGATTTTTTTTCTAGATGTCAGTGCTGTTTTCATGATTAATTTAAGTCTTCTGAAGTATTCCTTACTATGTTTTATTCACATTTGTTCTTATTTTATTGTTGATCTTTCATTAATTCCCAAATATTTATACACTCCTTCTTGCTCAAATTCTTTTATGTTACATTCTTGTCCTAAACTGATGTTTTTCTGGCATTGAAGTTTTTCTGTTTTAAAGGTTGATTTTGCAAATTTATCAAGACCAAATGACATTCTTATATCATCTGAAAATGTTTTGACAACTTGCAGTTGTGCTTTCAGTTCCTCATCCGATGAGCTATACAGTTTTAAATCATTGACAAAGAGAAGGTGAGAAGTCTTTACACTTTGTTGTTTTCTAGGAGCCAGATTATAGCCATGGCCTAAGCTAAGTAAACATCTTAATGGATTAAGGGCAAGACAGTATAGTAACGGTGACAGAGAGTTACCCTGGAATATCCCCCTTTCAACTGTTATTTCTGGGATAACAATTTGTCCTTTATCATGGCTTAATTGCAAAGTAGTCTGCCAATGTTTCATGGTCACTGTAATATAATTGATCAGTGTGGGGTGTATCTTATACATTTTTAAGCACTCTTTTATCCATGAATGAGGGATACTATGAAATGCTTTTTTGTAGTCAATCCATGGCATACTTAGATTCTTTCCTTTTTTACAGTTCTCCAGTATGACTTTATTTAACAACAAATGATCCTTTGCTCCATATGACTTTCTTTTATTGCCCTTTTGTTCTACTGCCATAATTGAGCTTTCTTCTAAATGACTATAAAGTCTGTTGGCATCGATTCCCATGTATAGTTTATACGTCGTCGGAAGGCAAGTTATTAGTCTATAGTTTTTAGGGTAGTTTACAGGTTCACTCTTAAGTAGGAGCATTGTTTTTCCTGTTGTTAGCCAGGTTGGTGTCTGTTCCGGTTGCACATATAAATAATTCTTACTCATGGCTAAATCTTCGTGCAAAGATGTTAATAATTTTAACCAGAAGTTGGGTACTGCATCTGGGCCTGGGGTTTTCCAATTAGAGGCTTTTCTTAACTTTGTTTCAATCTCCTTAGCTGTTACTTCATCACATTTCATATCCTGTACCTTTAAACTTCTTATTCTTTCTTATACTTCTATCCATTTAGCATCTTTGTTATGTTCCACAAGATCTTCACAGATACTTCTCCAAAATGTATCTATTTCTTCTTTTTTTGGTGGTCTTTCAATTCCTTTTACCTTATTTCCCAGTTCTCTATAAAACCTTTTTGGGTTGTCAATAAATTGCTTATTTTGTACTTTTCCTTTATATTTATATTTGTGTCTTCTAAGGTTTTCCACCTGTGCTGAATTTTTTAGTTTGTTATTTGCGATAGTGCATGATAGATTCTGATCTGTTCTAACACTGTGCATTGCTTTTATTTCATCTATCTTTCTTAGTTTTTTTGTTTATCTGTTCCCTCTTCTATAGTCTTCTAACAGTGAGATTTCTTGTCTTAATTGCTTTATAATTTTTTTCTGTTTGATACTTCCATGATGGTATTCGATTCCTCCCCTTCCTTTCCCTCACTACCCTGTATTCTTGTGGTAGAACTTTATCAGTTATTAATTTAGCTGCACAGTAGTATATCCTGTTTATGTCTGTTATATCACATGGATCTCTGTGGACATTCTTAATTACTGCATTCATTTGTTTTATCAGACTTCTTACTTTTTGGGTTTTATTAACCTTCTGCAGTCTACTATGTCTATTAATACAATTAAGTCTCTTATGGTATTGGTCTTTTTTAATTTCTCCAAGTCTTTTGAGTTTCTAATACCATGATTGGAATGGACCCCATTCCTAAGTCAAAGTACGATTAAAGTTCATGAAATTAGTATTGTTTCAATCTTTGATGTCTGCCAAAAGTGCTCTGTGCAGCACCTGCAATGTGCCTAGTAATGACTCCTTCTACAGTTCGTATGGAGTTACATGTATTGGTAACGTATTTTATGACTTTGTGTCTCTCTGTACACAAGACACTGTAGTCACTGGATGTGGCGATTTCAACGATCAATGCTATTCTTGTCTTCTTTTTTTGGACCACTATATCTGGTTTTCTAGCATCTATCTTTTGAACTGTTGGTAATGGGTGGTCCCATCTGATATAAACTTCATCATTTTCTATGATGCTTTGTGGCTCATGTTTCCAGTGTTTTTCAACCACTTCAATAACATAATGTTTACACAATCCCCAGTGCAACAATCTTGCCGCATTATTATGCCTTTCAATATACAGTCCTTCTGCCATTAGTATGCCGCATCCTGCAACAAGGTGTGCAACAGTTTCCAATTCGGTTTTACAAAACCTACATTTGTCTTTTTGACCCACATGTTCAATAGACTTTGTAAACCAACGTGTATGTAACCCACTATCTTGGGCTGCCAATATTAACCTTTCATCTCTTGGTTTGAATTCACCTCTCCTTAACCATTCCTGAATTCGTTCCTGATCAATATGAGATTCTTCCAGAAGTTTTCTATACTTGCAACTATAGTTATGCTTTTTCTATATTTCTTGCCTTCTCATCTGGTCCTTCACCTTATATTCTTTCTTTTTTTTTGGCACATTCTGTTGCTGTCTGATTTTTATTCACTTCTGGTTTGATTTCCATTCCTGCTTGAGACCAATATGCTTCTGCTAAATTAAGTAGAGAATTCATCTTAGATTTATTCTCCTCGTGTTTCAAAATTTTCACTATGTTTGGGTTTTGTGAGGTCAGCAGTTATGTGTGGAGTCCCACAATTGCAGATGTCTACATATAATCAATTTCAAGGAGGCCCATCCCTCCTTCAGAACTGGGACTATATAATCTTGGTATGCACTGATTTTTATAAATCATTTGGTGAGCATGTAGCCTCCTTCTTGTTTTCCTATCTAGTCTATCCAATACCTTTTGGGACCAGTTAATCACTCCAAAACTGTAAGTTAGGACAGGAAGAGCAAATCAGTTTATAGCTTGAATTTTGTTCCTAGATGCCAGTGCTGTTTTCAGGATTCATTTAAGTCTTCTGAAGTACTCCTTACTAAGTTTTATTTGCATTTGTTTGTGTTTTATTGTTGATCCTTCGTCAATTCCCAAATATTTATACACACCTTCTTGCTCAAGTTCTTTTATATCACATTCTTGTCTTTTTCTGGCATTGAAGTTTTCCTCCTTTAAAAGTTGCTTTTGCACATTTATCAAGACCAAATGTTTTAAATTATCAACAAAGAGAAGATGAGAAGTCTTTACACTTTGTTTTCTAGGACACAAATTATAGCCATGGCCTAAGCTGCTAAGTAGACAGCTTAATGGGTTAAGGGCAAGGCAGAATAGCAGTGGTGACAGAGAGTCACCCTGGAAAATTCCCCTTTGAATTTTTATCCCTGGGATAATAATGTGTCCTTTATCGTGGCTTAATTGCAAAGTGGTTTGCCACTGTTTCATGGTCACTGTAATGTAGTTGATCAGTGTAGGGTGTATCTTATACATTTTTAAGCACTCTTTTACCCATGAATGTGGGATACCATCAAATGCTTTTTTGTAGTCAATCCATGCCATACTTACATTTTTCCCTTTTTTACAGTTCTCCACTATGACTTTGTTTAACAACAAATGATCCTTTGTTCCATATTACTTTATTTTATTGCCCTTTTGTTCTATTGCCATAATTGAGTTTTCTTCTAAATGACTATTAACTCTGTCAGCAAGGGTTAATAAAAGATGATGGTGATGTAGATTCCCCTAAAGATGGGGGAATGCTGCAACAGCTGTGATACCAAGTTTGAGGCCCCAGTCTTGAGGGTAACACTGTCGGTCTAGATGCTGGTTGGTGGAGATGGAGAGGTAACAACTTCCTACAGATGGTCATCCTGGCCAAAGGGGACAAAAAATAAATAAAATAAAACAAAATATCAAGGTAAACTCTGAATGTAGACACATAAAACAGTCAGGCTACAACTTTCAGTACCTTTGTAATTAGGGGGAATGATTTAGAGGGCATATCAAGATTGTGTTTCCCAGAATAAATAAATAAAACTGTTTTTTTAGAACAGTTGTTCTGCAAATGCCTCTTGATAACATAGACTTACACAGTATCGTGAAGGTATGTCTTACTTTAAAAAAAGCACCTCATCACTGAAACAGTTCTGCTGTATCACTCTAATATAATATAAGTGTTCCACTGTGATAACTAATCAATCACTGTGGTATAATATTCCTATTGCACTGTAATAACTAACCAGTTACTGTAATATAAAATTCCTGCTACACAATGATAACCAACCAACTACTGTAAAAAATAAAAAAACAACCATTTACTGCAGTATAATGTTCCTGTTACACTGTGATAAGTAATTAATTACTGTAGTATAATGTTCTAGTTACATTGTGGTAAATAATCAGTTACTGTAGTATAATGTTCCAGTTGCACTATGATAAATAACCAGTTACTGTAGTATAATGTTCCAGTTACACTGTGATACCTAGCAAGTTACTATAGTATAATGTACCTGTTGAACTGTGATAAATAAGCAGTTACTGTAATTTAATGTTCCTATTACACTGTGACAACCAACCAGTTACTGTAGTTGAATGCACCTGTTATACTGTGATAACTAAACAGTTACTGTAGTATAATGATCCTGTTACACTGTGATAACCAACTAGTACCTATACTATAATGTATCTGTTACACTGTGATTTTCTTTTTCTTTTGGCTGTTCCCATTAGGGGTCGCCACAGTGGATCATCTGTTTCCATTTCTTCCTGTCCTCTGCATCTTGCTCTGTCATACCAACCACCTGCATGTCCTCTCTCACCACATCCATAAACCTTATCTTAGGCCTTCCTCTTTTCCTCTTACCTTGCAGCTTCATCCTTAGCATCCATTTCCCAATATAGTCAGCATCCCTCCTCAGCACATGTCCAAACCAATGCAATCTTGCAACTCTGGCTTTGTCTCCAAACCGTCCAACCTGGGCTGACCCTCTAATATGCTTATTCCTAATCCTGTCTACCCTTGTCACACCCAGTGCAAATCTTAACATCTTTAACTCTGCCACATCCAGCTCTGACTCCTGCCTTTTTGTCAATGTCACTGTCTCCAACCCATATAACATAGCTGGTCTCAGTACCCTCTTGTAGACCTTCCCTTTCACTCTTACTGGTACTCGTCTGTCACAAATCACTCCTGACACTCTTCTCCACCCACTCCACCCTGCCTGTACTCTCTTCTTCACCTCTCTTCCACACTCACCATTACTCTGAACAGTTGATCCCAAGTACTTAAACTCATCCGCCTTCATCAACTCTACTCCCTGCATCCTCACCATTCCTCTATCCTTCCTCTCATTTACACACATATATTCTGTCTTAGTCCTGCTGACCTTTAATCCTCTTCTCTCTAGAGCATATCTCCATCTCTCCATGGTCTCCTCAACCTTTTCCCTACTCTCACTACATATCACAATGTCATCTGCAAACATCATAGTCCACGGGGACTCCTGTCTGATCTCGTCTGTCAACCTGTCCATCACCACTGCAAATAAGAAAGGGCTCAGAACTGATCCTTGATGTAATCCCACCTCCACCTTAAACGCATCTGTCACTCCCACTGCAGATCTCACCACTGTCGTAATACCCTTGTACATATCCTGTACCAATCTTACATACTTCTCTGCCACTCCCGACGTCCTCATACAATACCACAACTCCTCTCTAGGCACCCTGTCATATGCTTTCTCTAAGTCCACAAAGACACAATGCAACTCCTTCTGACCTACTCTGTACTTCTCCATCAACACTCTCAGAGCAAACATCACATCTGTATTGCTCTTTCCTGGCATGAAACCATACTGATGATCACTAATCACCTCCCTTCTTAACCAATTACTATAGTATAATCTTAATGTTACACTGTGATAACTAACCAGTTACTGTAGTATAAAGTTCCTATTACACTGTGATAACTAATCAGTTAGTGTAGTATAATGCACCTGCTACACTGTGATAACTAACCAGTTACTGTAGTATAATGTATCTGTTGCACTGTGATAACTAACCAGTTACTGTATTATAATGTTTATGTTACACTGTGATAACTAACCAGTTAATGTAGCATAATGTGCATGTTACACTGTGATAACTAAACAGTTACTGTGCTATAATGTACCTGCTGTTACATTGTGATAACTAACCAGTTACTACAGAATAAGGTATCTGTCCCACTGTCATGACTAACCGATTATTGCAATATAATATACCTGTCCCATTATGATGACTAACCAATTACTGTCGCATTCTGTTCCTGTTGCGATGTGATAACTAAATTACTGTAGTATAATTTTCGTGTTACACTGTGATAACTAATCAGTTACTGTAATATAATGTTCCTGTTAAACTGTGACAACTAACCAGTTAATGTAGTATAATTTCCGGTTATACTGTGATAACTAACCAGTTAATATAGTATACTGTACATGTTACTGTGATAACTAAACAGTGACTGTGCTATAATGTACCTGTTACATTGTGATAACTAACCAGTTACTGCAGAATAAGGTACCTGTCCTACTGTCATAACTAAATAATTATTGTAGTATAATATACCTGTCCTAAACCAGTTACTGTAGTATTATGTTCCTGTTACACTGTGATAACTAACCAGTTACTGTAGTATAATGTTCCTGTTACAATGTGATAGCTAACCAGTTACTGTACTATAATATACCTGCCCCACTATGATAACTAACTACTTAGTGTACTATAATGAATATGTTACACTGATAACTAAACAGTTACTGTAGTAAATGTACCTGTCCCACTCTGATAACTAACAAGTCATGGAAGTATAATGCACCTTTTCCAGTGTGATAACTAGCAACAGCTATGTTACAGGACTTTTAATTAAGCAGCATATTTGATGCTTACTTGAACTTTTGTGAAACAAACAAAAAAGTCATATTTCAGAGACAGTGTCCAGTTCAATAACATTCATGGATTTAGCATAGATTACCTTGTCGTTATGCATGTTTTAATGTAGTAAGTAAGCAGCTTGATCTATGGGAGCTAAACTGCAACTAAAAACTTAAGTTCTTATTCCACATATTTGCGATACAATTAAAATGTGTTTTCAATGTCTGTACTTGATTTTAGAGGTTGGGGAGTTCTAGGCGGGATGGTCATTGAGAGATAAAACTCATTTTCACTCTGCCCCTTACTGTACTGGTCAGAGGACAGAGATGTCTGGGAGGGCAGGATATTTTAGAGTCAGTATGTATTTTCATAATGTTTCTATTAGGATTTGTCATGGAATAGGGAAATGCTGCAGGACTGATTATTTAGAATTAGAAGGTCTTTTCATAGTGTTCCTTCCAGTACTGCTCAGTAGAAGGGAATTTTTAGAAGGAATGGCTGTCTACAGTTAGATTTTTGAACTGCCTATTCAATGTGCTGATAAAGAATCTGAACTTCTGGGAGGAATAGTTATTTAGAAATATACATGTTTCCTCAGTGTCCCTTCCTGTATCAAGTGATAGGGCATTACCTGGAACCTGAAACTGTTTTGTAAGCATCCATTCCAATTATTCAGAGGATATAGACTCCTGAGAGGGATTGGTTACTAACCTAACCTTATTAATCCATACTTCATGGGAAGATCTCCCAAATTAGTATATATGAACGGGTAATGTAATCAGGAAAAGATTCTGAACTATGCTGTGCTCATTATTTCTGCATACTAATAGTCATTTGCATTTCATACGGACTTCATTTTGTGTGACTGTTAATTATGGAGTCTTGTCATGCTATGGGCTCTTACCAGCATGTAGTGTTATAGGTACAGCCCATCCAAGTTTGTTGATGCATTACTACACCTGATGTTGAGACAGTACATTCAATCTGTTTGAAGAGACAGTTTGCAGAAAAAAGAAAGCAGCATATTTTGTGAGGTGCACCACCCCCCCAAAAATAATCACATTGCAATGGTCATCATGTCCTGCAACCCTTTTATTAATATACCAACTCTGGCTCCTGAGACATACAATTGCCATTTTTGAGTTGGAGCAGTTAAACTGCATGTATCAGTATTTACCAGACTAGTCTTTGACAGTTCTTATGACATAGAAAATAAAAGACCTTGAAAAAACCTGCAGAAGTAGAAGACATACTTGTGAGTACTTGGGCACAGGTGCTAGTACAGCATATAAATGACTTACAGAATATAGCCCACCAGGCATCTCAAAAACTTAAGCTGCCTATACAACAAAGGGGGACATTATATTTGTTTATTTTTCTGATAGATTCTTTGATTATTCCAGTTATTAATATCTCTGTATTATGTTATACTACATGTTCTCAGAACTATTTGTTTCTGTAGTAATTTTGTTAATTTGCATTGTTGTTAATACTTGTTCCATAACTACTTGCTTTCTTAACTAAATTGCTACTGTACTGGAACTTTTCTGCCTGGGTCTCTCCTGAAAATGGGCTACTTGCCCAGTTGAACACTACCCAGTTAACAAATGTAAATAAATAAACAAATAAATAAATAAATAAATAAATAAATAAAGTATAGCTTTATAGCATTATAGAAGAATAGTATTATAGAACCATAGCATTATAGCATTATAGTATTATAGCAGTATAGCATTATAGCATTATAGTATTATAGCATTATAGAAGGATAGTATTATAGAATCACAGCATTAAAGCATTACAGCATTATAGTAGTATAGCATTATAGTATTATAGCATTATAGTATTCTACCCTAGGACACGGATTCCATAAGTGGCATAATTACCAACATTACAATTTACTTTAAGTAGATGTGGGAGAGGGAGCATCACTCCCCAAAACCAGTACCTTCAGAATGAAAATCTAGGCCCAGTTCTATATTAATTTAGTTTATTCCATATTGACAACATGAACATATGATAAATGTGACTAGAAACTCAATCAGCCACAGCCGACTTATACCAGAATATATATATATTTTTATTTTAACTGGAAAGAGTAGGTAATGAGGATTAATAATTATAGTCCATTTTCAAACCAATGGTTCTCTTTTAGAACTCAGCACTAAATTATCTGAGTCATGAGGTGAAGCTCTCACTTCACTTTGCCTGTAAGTGGACATCTAGGACAAGGTGGAAATAAGCTGTGCTGTATCCAGAAAGACTGCTAATTTCAAATGGATCCTTGGATGGCCCATTCATCAGACATGAGGAAAGACCAGGGAAGTTCAAAATAGACTGATTACACCTAGCAACTAGACATAAGCCATTATGTTTGTTTATTTGTTTCCTTGCTTGTTTGTTTTATTAATTGGCTTGGTGGACTGGTCTAAGGTCACCCTTTAACTATGACCCAGGCCAGAAGCATAGTTGGATAAAATTCCTTTTCCACATCAAAGTACAGCAGTATATTTACTGCCAGATTCCTGAAGATTATAATATGGTCCTAAGACAGGACGTAATCCAGTGGTCAAATTTTGCTTGGATTTTGAGTAAATAATTCAGCAGCAGTCATAATACTGTTTTTTTTTTTTTCATTCCCTGTGGTTAGGTTTTAATATTATATTATGCAGAAGATCCAGCTAAATGTTCTTAGTTTTGTCACTATCTGATTGTCTGATGTGTCACTCAGCTTGGTAACTGAGTGACACACCTAACAAACACATTGTGACACACCTGTCACTTTCTGATTGTCAGGTGTGTCACTAAGCTACCAAGCTCAGCTTCAGGTATTTGTGTCATACATGGCTCAATACACCTGACTTAAAAATATAGACTTTAATCTCAGGTCTGAGGCATGGCTAATAGGGGCCCTATTTTGATCCTACCCATATAAGACTAGTTTGGCTATAACTATGTTAATTCACCCTACTACATTATTTTGTGACTTTTATTATTTTGATTATAAATTTACAATACAATCATTATACAGATTAGCTGATAAATCTACTAACAATTTTAGATGTTAAAAATTATATGGATGAATTTGTTTATATTCTGTCTCCTACAGGCTTTTGAGGGGAGATCTATGCCTGGCATACAGGGCATTGTCAGGCTTCACTCTGATGGACCTCCTGCATATCCACAAAACAAATAGCACCAGAATTACCCATTCTAAAGACTTAAACCTTACCTGTGAAATAAATAGGACTTGCTGGAGAGATAACTATGTATCCCAGAGACTGCCCCGTCTTCAAAACAGGTCCCCCATCCATGTGAAGCCAAATTCCTCCCTAACCCAATTCAAGTACAACTTGGACAATTGGATGGGAAACCAGAAATTCATCCCTGGTTTGGCACCTATGTCTCTAATGGACACAGGTAACCTATAAATGGTTCATCTCCCAGGCCCATGCTTACACTTATCAAGGGTATCAGAATTTTTCAGAGATTTGGGATGCATGGCTAGGCTTAAAAAGGCCCTTGTGGTCATTAACCTTGTAAACAAGTATGAACCTATGAACCTATATATTACTCTCAAAAGAGAGCTGGCATTTTTTTTTCATTTTTGTTAATGTATATGTGCCTATATCTTAAGTGATACATTAATAAAGATGTTTAAAAGCAAAAGAGAGTTTGTATTTACTGTACAAAATTATCTTCCTAATATGACTTCCGGGATGTGTAAGCTTTGAATCATATGGTAGGACAATTTAAAACAACATTTCAAAAACAGGGATAAGTAGTGGCAATTCTCTCATTTAGGATATAATGACTGTAATACTGTAATTGGCATTATTCAATATTATCCCAAAATGCAGAAAAGCAATATAGCTGATTATTTGTCTGTCTGTCTGTCTGTTTGTTTGTTTGTTTTATTGTTTGTTACCCTTTTCCTGCTTATCAACCATCTTTTGTGCTTGTCCAATCCTGCCAGGTATAAAAACTCTATATTATCTTTTCATGGGGGAATGAAAGACTCTCTCACAGAAAGACGAACTAGCATTTCATTTTAACCTGTTTCAGATGACAGCATAAGGATCGTGAAACTCAAGGAGCTTGTGGCTATCAGCCTCTACAGAGCTAGATTTTATTCCATTTTTCTATGCCCTGATCATAGCCGGCTTTAGGCACCAGCAAACTCTGTGGTCACTATGGGCCCTCTGTTCCTTGGGAGCCCCAACCATAGAAAGTTATCTTATTTTGATATTTTGTAACATATCTGTTGAACCAACAAAAGCTAGTACAGCAATCACATTTGCTTAATAAACCAGGTGGGTGATAATAACTCTTTCCTGAAACTTATTACCAAGCTTAAACCCAGCATATTGCTTGATGGGGATATACACCCTAACCCAGGCCCTGCCAACTCAGGAACCTATTCTCCCTCTACCTGTCAGCTAAACCTTAAGCCCACAATTTCCACACCTCCTAACTCTCTCCTAACCTATCATCTGAAAATCAGAAGTATCAATAACAAAGTGCATGAACTTCATGCACTCCTCGCTGAACACTCCCCTGAGATCCTCTGTCTATCATAGATTTGGTTAAAACCTGCTATTACTGACAATGAAGTAACACCTCCTGGGTACAACATACACAGGCTGGATCATGCTTCCAGGATGGGGGGTGGGGTAGCCATACTTTATAAATCTGAATTGAATATATCCACAGATGTTATACAACCACCCCAGGCTGGTAACTTAGAAATTCTAGCTACCAAACTGCAACTTAACAAAAGTAAGTGTATCTATGTCATCTGCATGTATATTCCCCCAGGTAACAATATATCTAAACTAGAAGACACCTTACACTGGATATCTAGCCACTATCCTCAAGAAATCCTCCTTCTGGGAGATGTTAATATTGACTGGGCTACTTGTTCTTCGGAATCCCCTACCAACCATATTAACCTGCACTCATTTACTCAAATCATCAATACCCTTACTAGGTTAGGTAAACCTAACCAAAAAGAAAGCACACTCGATTGGATACTCATTAATGGTTACCCCAACCTGTATATCTCTGGGACCCTCCCTGATAGTCTAAGCGATCACCTTCTCACATTCATTATCAAGCACAAGGCTATCTATCCCAAACTATCCTTGCTAAGAAATGTTAGACATAAAACACATTTTGACCTAGCCAAATTCCAACTAGAACTAAAATCTTGTAATTGGTCCATCCTAAAACTTCTCCCCTTAGAGGAAGCTGTCTTGTACTTTAACAATAAATTCCTTGAGATCCTCTACTCACATGCTCCCACGCGTCTAAAGAGATCCAAGGCAAAATCTGCACCTTGGCTTTCGAAAGAGATTAGAATCAAAATTAATCTTAGAAATAAAGCCTGGGCCTCATGGTGCTCTACTAAAGTACCCGATGATTAAATTAAATACAGGCAACTTCGGAATGAGGCTAAAAAATGTATACTATTGGGCAAAAAACAATACTATTGCAATTTACAAACAGTAAATCAAAACAACCCACAGAAGTTCTGGGCAGGATTGAATAATCTAATACACCCTGGTCAAACTACTACCCCCATCCCAGCTGCCACTACTGATAAATCACCTGAAGAAGTCTTGGATAGCTTTAACAGATTCTTTACCGAAACAATTCAAGCCCTAGCTAGCCAACTACCTCCTAGCTCCCCCAGTCTAAATAGAATGCCACCCCTAGAAACCTACCCCAATTTAGCTTTCAACCCACTGCCGCATCATTTATCTGTACCCTAATTAGAAAACTTAAACACACCACACTCTCTGCTGACCAACTTCAAGCTGAATACCTACAAAAATCAGCTGGTGCCATTGCCTACCCGGTCTCAATACTTATCAATCAAACCATATTAGAAGCAAAAAGTCCTACTATCTGGAAAATATCCTATGTAATCCCTCTTCACAAAGGAGGCAGTTCTACTGAACTCTCCAACTATAGCCCTATAGCAATACTCTCTCCTGTAGCAAAAATAATGGAAAAATGTATTCAGAAACAGTTCCTGTGCCACCTTATCCAGAACCACCTCTTGGCAGACACCCAGCATGGTTTTAGACCTCACCATAGCACTACCTCAGCCCTACTAGTCTTTTCCAATACTATAAACCTTAACCGCAACAATAACTATATTTCTTCAGATCTTTTTCTGGATCTTTCTAAAGCCTTCAATATGGTTGACCACAAACTACTAATCCAAACCCTGCAAACACTTTGTCTAGTTCCTAAAACCATTCAATGGTTTCATTCCTACCTAAGTGGAAGACAACAGGCTGTGCTTTGACAGAGCAAACTGTCCACCTTACTACCTAATACCCTAGGAGTACCACAAGGTTCTATACTAGGGCCCCTGTTATTCCCCATCTTCATCAACGACTTGAGCACTGTTATACCTAAAGTCAGTTGTATCCAATATGCAGATGACTCCACTCTGATCTGCTCAGCAGCATCCCCAACAGAGTTACAGTTATCTACCCAGACCACCTTTACCACAATTGAAAACTGGCTTGCCAAACGATGCCTGATACTGAACCCTAAAAAAAATAAAATGCTGTTATTCCTACCTACACAAAGGTCTAGTGCCATTAACATTACAATTAAAGCAAGGGATGGCACAGTAATCTCCCCTGACTTATCAACTAAACTATTAGGTGTCACTATAGATAATTTAAAATTTGACCTACAGGTTAATCAATTGATCAAAACCATCAATAAAAAACTAGGATCACTGTACAGAATAAAAGCCTTCCTAACTCCTCCAGCCAAAGTTGTCATTGCTTGTTCCCACCTTCTCTCTACTATTATGTATGCATCCCCTCTTCTCTGTAATGTTAGCAAGACTGTCCTGAACAAACTATCTGTTACAATTACATTACCAGGTTCTCCTCAGGGCTGCCTTACAGGACACATCATTGTGTCAATCTTATCCAGCTTGGATGGCTGGAACTACCCAGTCTAATCTTATATAACCAACTGGTCATGGCCCACAAAATTATATATAACCCTGAAAATACCTCTGCACTCAAAAATCTTGTCACCCTATATAATAATCCTAGACCACTGCAATCCGGAAACAGACTCCTTATCCATATAAGTAAATCTAACAACTTAGCCGGTGACTCTCTCTTCACAAACTCTGTAGGTAGATCATGGAACTCTATTCCACCTGATATCACCTTACTCTCTTCACTAGGTTAGTTTAAAACTAGGCTCAAACACTACCTGGGATCAAACTGGTCATGCTACTGTATCAAGCTGGGTTAAATATTTCTCTGAAAAGTGCACTGATGAATGTAGCCTATCATGTACTGCAACTTTCACACTCACATATTGAAAAATGAACCTGAGGAACTATTATTATCTTTGTCCATCGAGTCTATGTAAATATATTATATGTAATGTGTATTGTCTGCTTCTAATGTCTGTTAAGTTTTATTTTTTGCAATCTGTAACATGAGACATGTAATTAGATTTTTGACAAGCAATTGATTTTTTATACCTTGGAGCTTTTCTCCCCGGGCCTCCGCTGAAAATGGACATATATCCAGTTGGACTTTCTCAGTCAACAAATGTAAAATAAAATAAATAAAATAAATAAAAATAAAATAAATATATCTCCTTCAAAATTCAATGATCTTTAATTATAGCAACAGTGTTTTGTCAAGTAACAGACTTCACAATTCCATTAAATATTTTAGCACTGGCATAATGCCCCTGGCTTAGTTAAACCCTGCTAGTGAACATCCTGTCCCCTAA
This sequence comes from Protopterus annectens, assembly GCF_019279795.1. Classification (NCBI taxonomy): domain Eukaryota; kingdom Metazoa; phylum Chordata; order Ceratodontiformes; family Protopteridae; genus Protopterus; species Protopterus annectens. The sequence continues at coordinate 490,018,532 of NC_056734.1, forward strand.
AACTAACAACATAGTCAGCTTTAGGTATCTGCAATACCCGTAGCTGTGGGGGAGGGGGGCTTAATCATGCTTGACTGTGTGGGGCCCCACAAAAGCTGTTGTTGGTTGGGGGAAATGAGGAGAAAAAAATCTATTGATTTCAGATTTCATTGTTTAGCCTGAACAGGACTGTGATATGATCCTGCTAGGATAAAGATGATAATGAATATCAGCAAGGTAAGCACTAGAGAGATCAGCAGCCCAGTGTGGCTGATCTCAGCTCACACCTTGTATTTTAAGAGGAGCTGATACTTCTAATCTTCAGGGATGGTTTCTCTTTCAGAGAGTTTAATAAATACTGCCAGAATACCAGATACTATAACTCTCAACGTCTTTGCTGAAGAATTCTGCTCAGTGCCAAAAATAATAGCAGAATAAAGGATCAAAATGAGGAACACATTTTAAATATTACACTGATTTGCCTAAAAGGTTACTAGAATAACCCGTTTTGCATCAACATGTATTTTTTGGACAATAAGAAATATAAAACTATGATGTCTGGATTTATTGACTGTGTGCAATTTTGAATGATTTACCAGCAAATAAAACTTTTTTTATGAAGGACAGAACAACATTATAAGGCAAAATCAGGGAATAAATGTGAAATCAGGGACAATGACAAGTATTCATTTACTCTTCAATAATGTAAATAAAAGTGACTTAACCCTGCTGTTTGACAATTACTAAACAGTGGTCACTGATCTGGGGTGGCAGTACCACTGTTGCACGGTTTACTTTCACAATTTCGAATGAAGGTTCAGCAACCACGGGATGTCGAATTATGGTTGGCTGAATCCTGTGTTGCCGAACCTTCATTTGTGTGAGTCCTTGTTCAGTGAATGCACAGTGCATTCTCACATATAAGGTCTATCTTGTAACTAGAGATCATAGTACAGTGGGTATTGAGAAATTACCCTTTGACCCACTGTAGTGAGAGGTCGGAGATGGATTGCAGGGGTGTGGGGGGGTGCAGGGGGGCTTAACCTACTGCAAAATCGTCATGTCAGGTGAAATGCAGTGTCGGACTACAGTCTATGGATGCCAAGAAAGGTCAAATTCACAACAGGAAGTGTGTTTGCAACGTTCTGACCTTGACATTCTGAGTCGAAGTTTTTAGTCGACATTTAAGGTATGAATTTATTTTGACTGTCGACTATATGATATTAAACCATGTTGCACAATGTATTGTTATTTTCTGAATTAAGTGCAAAACTAGAATTACTGTGGTTTATGCATGCATGTGTGTGTATAAAAAAAATTACTGATTTTATCAGTGCACACATCCAATAATGCTGAGACACACCCAATATTCTTCTGGGTATCAGTAAAAACTGCAGCTAACAAGTAATTATATTTCAAAAGTAAGGCATAAAATATATCATAAAACATTTAGACACTTAGATCTTATAGGAATCTGGTGGCCTCCTACTCCCCAGACTCTATAAATGGATACGGGGGGGGGGGGGCATCCTTATTCATCCTTGACTGTGTGAGAGCCCCGGAAAAGTTATTTGGTTGGGGAAAAATGAGGAGAAAAAAATTCTTTCATTCTCTGTTTACATTCTTTAACCTGAACATGGCTGTGATATGACCCTGTTAGAATAAAACAGATAATGGCCTCTGCTGTCAACCACACCCATGGTAAAACCATCCCTGCTCAAATGTGTGTGTACAGAAAGCTGCTGTAGGTTATGTGGGGGGCTGGGAATTGTGTGGTCATTGTTTTCGTTACTTTTCTCACAGACCTCAGAGGTGTACAAATTACTTTAGCTCCTGTTGGGGCACTGAGGTTCCTATTATATGACTGAATACGCATTAGTTAGAATGTGTCTTGGTCAAACTTAAAACAACGAAAAGGCAAAATAGTGAAGCGGCGTTTAAGTGAATTCTTTCCCAAGGAAAGAATTTGCTTGGCCGCTTCCGTTACTTTGATGTTTTTGGCACTGTAGTGCAATCTCAGAGTTGGTATATTTAAGTAGGGGGGTGTGGGGGCGAAGCCCCCCCCCCCCACTTTATGTATTCTTTCACTTTTTTTTTTTTTGGGAACAGTGATTTTTTTCCCTTGGGAAAAAAACGCTGTTCTGAGCTTTCGAGATTGTAAGCTTTCGCTTACATGGGGTCGATTATTCATCATTCGCTTTTTTAAGCATTCGATGATATAATATAGACCCAGGGCACGGTATTGTCTAGGATCAACAAAATAGAATACATTACTGCAATCATTTTTTTTCACTTTTCTCACAATCACACATCAGGCATGTATAGAGGTGGTTGTCTTTGAGGGTTGGAGGTGAGGAGTGAGGATGCAATCTATGTATATGTATTTCAGCAGTCACTTCAAATACATGACTGTGGCCATTTGACCCTCTGTTTTCATCCCAATCTAACACCAGAGGGATGCATAGGCAGTGGCTCCCTATTTTGGGGGGATTACAGAGGCAGGCCATATTCCCAGATAGGATATGTGTACTTTGTCAACAAATGGCTTGTTAGTTTATTGTGAGCTGGTATTTTATCAGCTTTGAACATTAAGTCTTGAGCACAACTTATGTCTTCACTGAAAGAAAAAAATAAAACTGAAATTCTTTTTCTTATTCATGACTTTTGTTTAGGCCACTGTTGGATTAAAAAGTTGGGAAATACTTTAAAATGCATTCTAGTGCATCTATAACCCCCATGGCTTCTGGGGGTAGTGGCTTAATTGAGTCATTTCCAAAATGGCTGATACTGTGCTGTTTTGGTCAGGAAAGGCCTGCTGAAAAGATACAAGGAAAACTAAAGGTGAACAGCAACACTGGATTTCCTTTCTTAATCATAATTTCTGTTCAAGCTATCATTGGATGAAAAGATTGTGCAAAAAGAAAAAAAATAAATAGCACTTCATAACATAAATAAAGTTCTGGCTTCTTGAGAAAGCTGGAAAAAAGTAAAATGTGAGAAATAGAAGAAAAAAGTAATGTGCATAGTGTGGGGAACCCAGGATGGGGAGAAACAGAGGGGAGCACTGGAGGATTAATTTGTTTTTTTTTTTTGGGGGGGGCTGAAACAGTAGGCAGTGTCTAGGGCACCATTTCACCTAAGTCCAGACATTTACATAGAGTTGTTGTAATGTATCATGTATCATTGTTACATCTAAATGCCAATAACTGTTAATGTCCCTTTGTGATGTGGACCAGCATAGTGCAATACATAGGCTCATTGTAATGTAAAAGGATTCTAGCTACAGATCATTCTGTGTGTACTATTCTAAGTTTGCAGTGTGATGATGTGAGGTATTGCCAACTATGCCAGGAGAAGGAGGGCAGTGGATGTGTAACATAAGCCAGCATAGCTTCCTGGAGATTTGTAAAGAATTATATGTAATTTGTATATCAAACTGATTTGTACAGGTGTTTGTGTTGAAAATGTATTTGTAAAGTTGCTTGTGTTAAAAATGTACCAACAGTGGGTCCTGCATGACAGAAAAAAAGTACACCTACGTCAGAATGTATGGTAACTGTTGAAATGAATACATTGTAACAGAGAATACTGGAACAAAAGAGGTTAATCTCAATCCAACTAAATTTGAAAAATAGTTTGAAATGAAATTACTTCATATAAGCCATAAAGATTATATCTCACAGCATTGTAACAGAGGATACTGGAACAAAAGAGGTTAATCTCCATCCAACTAACTTTGAAAAATAGTTTGAAATTAAACTACTTGGTATAAGGCATAAAGATTGCATCTCACAGATTTCAATACAGCCACAGACAAAAGTTCTGGACTAGGAAGTCTTCTGTACTGTCTGGAAGGGTGGAAATTTGAAATTATTTTATGACTTCCATAAGTTGCAGCAGATCTTAGCAAAGCTCTGTGTGTATTATTGACATATATGTGCTAGATTCTGGTTCAATTGCTAGTAAAGGGGGTGGTATGGGAACCAGATGTCAGATGACCAGATGTGTGTGATGTAATTCTGTAATGCAGGACAAAAATGATGTTTTATTACTAGATGAGACTGAAGTCTCAGGACAGTCTGTTTTTGAAACCTGACAAGAAGACCATTCACCTACTTCATCTTGTCATGCTTTAGTAAGTAACCAGGGAATAGTAATTCTTTAGATCAGTCAGGAAAATATAGTGAGATTGGTTAAGTACTGTTTTTTTGTAACTGTGTGAATCTATCCATCTGGGTTATTTTTAATATTTCCTGTGACTAAAACGCTGGTATTTATTGTAAATAGATATTTAGTATTTTCACATTCTTTTATTCAATATTATTAAATATATGTAAGCTTCTCATTGTGGCTGGTCCTTTAGAGAATATTTCAACTTTTGAGAATACTTATATTTAGTTGGTGACACTGTGGCCTTTCCTGGGTGCCTTGCCAGATTCATCAAACACTACCGTTGGTATTAGTAGTAATTTCACTCAGTATAATTAGATACCCTTGTAATAGCCTTACAGTAGCTGGCCTTGGAGTGTTCTAGTGGTGGTGTAACTACCTTATAGTCTGGGCAGAGGGGCATAGCTGGTAAATCTGTGCCAGCCTTTCTCAGGGGTGTGTGTGTGTGTGTGTGTGTGTGTGTGTGTGTGTGTGTGTGTGTGTGTGTGTGTGTGTGTGTGTGTGTGTGTGAAAATCAAATCTCAAAGAGTGTGTGTGTCAGCTACTTGGAGCAGGGACACAGAGCACTGGTTTCACAGAGAGAGAGCGATGGAGGACTTGCCTTGGAACACTTGACTGAGGACTAAACTCTACAGCTGTTCCAGTGGGGAGTCTTACTGAGGGCCTGGAAAGAGGGAGAGAGAAAGGGGGTGACCCAGCCCCTGGACTGACTGTGTTCCTTGTGTGCTCTTAAAGGAAATCGTGCTTGATGCAGAGAACTGCATGTGGAAATACTATGTGTATCTAGTTTTATTCCAAGTGAACATCCCTCTGTAGTGTCAGTGATAAGGATTCAAGCTCTTTGATTACTGGCCCAGAAGGGGGATGTCACATATTGATGAGCAGTGATGTGGATATTAATTCAACTTCTGTAGCCTGTAGGCAGTTGTCACTGAAGGTGTGTGTACTCTCAGCAGCCACAAGGTAAACGTATAGAGTTTCATTTTCACAACAGCTTTATTTATATATTTTTTGTTTAGTTTAGCCAGGGAAAGCAGGGAAAGATGTCAGCAGAGGATTATGTCAAATTGACAAGAGAATCACCTGACCAATGTGTGTGAAGCCAAAGAACTGGTGCATGCCAGCCTAAGTAAAGAGAAAATTATTTCAGCTTTAGTCACAGCTCAGACCAACAACCAGGAAGACAACCAATCTGGTGATGGGGATTTGCAGCCCTCAGAAACGGGACAGTTCACCTTTTCCTCAGAGGATTTAAAAATCCATCTGGAGTTAAAGAGACTTGAACTGCAGGCCAAACATTTGGAAAAAGAATCAGCACAGAGACTGCAGTGTTTGGAGACTGAAGAAAATGAGACAGTGTGGTGTTTGGAAGCCAAAGAAAATGGGAATCAACATCAACATGAGAGAGAAATGCTGAGTCTTTGTCAGGGTCATGTAGGGAATGGGGAAGGGAATAACCAAACACCAAAATCAATAATTGTCAGTAAATTCTGTCCACAGTTTATAAATGGTGATCATTTTGATAGTTTTATTCATATATTTGAAAAAATATGTAAACAGTAGAATGCTGGCCAAGGGCTCTGGGTACAGTTCCAGACCCCTTACTTCATGGTAAAGCTGTAACTCCTGTTTCTAAATTGTCTGATATTGATTGTTTAAATTATGATAAAGTCAAATGATGTTTATTAGAATGCTTTAAGTTAACACCTGAAGCTTAGAGAAAAATGTTTCATGAGCATACACTCAAGGCAGATGAAAGTGTATGTGATTATATTGCTGAACAAGTCCCCAAATGATGTGGACATCCTACAGAAGGGCCTCACTGAGACCGATGCCTGGTGTCAGAGCCATGGCCTCAAGCTCAATGCCAAAAAGTGCAGTGTCATCCCCTTTGGTAAAAACTCTGTACCCACGAACTACCACATAGGTAGCAATCTACTTAACACCGAATGTGTGATAAAGAGACCTTGGGACCCAGGTGGACAGTAGTGTCTCCTTTGATAGTCACATCGCCACAGTAGTCTGGAAGTCCTTCTACGTGGCACACCCCATCATAAAAGGGTTCTCATCCAGGAAAAAAGAGGTCATTGTTCCCCTCTACTCGACACTTATTAGACCCATTATAGAGTGCAACGCCCCTTTTGGAATGTACCTCACAAGACATCTGCAGCAGCTGGAAAGGCCACAGAAGTACCTCACAAAGAGGATTACTGGCCTCAAACAAATGCCCTACACTGACTGCCTCAAAAAACTCCAGCTTTACTCCATAGCATATCGCCTACTCCGAGGTGATCTCTGCCTAACATATAAAGCTATGTCAAACTCAGAGCTGTTGGACATGCTACACCTAAAGAAATCCCAATCCCTCCGAGCTACACGCTCTAGGGACCTAAACCTTGTCACCACAATAAACAGGACATGCTGGAGGGATAGATTCCTGTCCCAGAGACTTCCCATACTCTGGAACAGGCTACCAATCTATGTCAAGCAAAGTTCTTCATTAGCACTCTTCAAGAAAAATCTTGATGAGTGAATGGAAAATAGGAAATAACACCTCGGGGATCACTTCTGTGTCTCTGCTCGACAGTGGTACAGGAAAATAACTTTCTTGGGTGGTGTAAGCCAGGGAACCTTGTTGGCTAGGCTTACAAAGGCCCTTGGGCCGATAGCCTAGTACCTACCTATGAACCTATGCACCTATGAATTAGGCACTTATTTTCATAGATGGGTGAGTGGGTGTCAGGTCACCACTTTTGAAAGGCTGGCAGACCTTTTGGTGAGGGAATGAGCCCTTAGAGTTTTGCCTGAGGACATGAGAATCTGGTTGGCAGACCGGGAGTGTAATTCTGCCAATGAGCTGGGGAAAAAATGTGATCTCTGCTTAGTAAATAGGGCATCACTACACAAGAAGTGGATAGCCAGTGCTGCACATGGATATAAGGGAACCCATGGTGGGTCATCTAGTCCACCCTAAAAGAGTCCACCAGTAACAGGGGAAGCCACTAGTTCATGTACATAGCTAGGACCAAGATTTAGATGTCTTAAATGTAAGAACAGAATTCCACAGCCAAAGGCAAAAGTGAGAGCAGACCACAGTGAGTCCTGTTGCACCATGAAGTCCAAGCCAAACCACGGTACCAAAATGTGAAATGTTTATTCCTCCAAACAATCACGAAAAATATCTCCAGGCCAACAAAACGTTGGCTGTGGAATTCTGTTCTTGTTTTTTTCCTTGGCTTTTGTTGAGCTATGTTTTAAATGTTACCAGTTGGCCCATGTATCATATAGATGTCCACAGAAGCAAGTGTGGGAACAAAAGATAGGGGAGCCAGAAAGAGGAAATAACAGTATGCCAGTTGTAAGTTGTCTGGAGACAACAGGGGTACCAAAATATCACCAGAGTTTATATTCAATCTTAGTGAATGGAAAACAGGCTACTGCTAAGAGAGACACAGCCTCTGAAATAACCATTGTGAAGCCTGCAGTGGTTAAAGAGGAGCAGTACTTGCTTGGGCAGTTCACTCCAGTCACAGCTTTAGGAAGGACCCCATATCAAATGCCTTTGGCCAGGGTTCACCTTGACTAGGAGGGTGGAAAAGGAAGCAAGTAAGTAGGTGTGTTTGAGGATTTCCCTGCAGATGTCCTGATAGGGGATGGTTTTGATAATGTTGTACATTGTGTGCATGCAGTTGCATGTGGTCAGGCTTGGAGATGGGCATGTGTGGTCTGGTAGCCTGGGAGAGACCCAGACAGACCCCACACCTGATGCTGGGGCTGGTGATGTGGCTATTTCAGGGAGGCAGCTGCCCTGTAGCAGTAAGCCTGAAGGTGAGCCACAACTGCTGGCAAGTACTGATGTTCCCCTGCTCAGAGGGACTGCAAGGGCAGAGGTGAGTGGTTGTACCCAGGCTGACAGTAAGGCATTACTGTCAGAGGATATCAGACTTCCTGTAGAAGTGGAGCTGGGAAAGATCACAAAGATTGAGTTGAGACAGGCTCAGCTCTTGGACCCTACACTAAAAGGCTTGAGGGAGGTAGGTAGTGAGGCACCTGATTCCCAAGGTAAAGGGAAGTCTGTATACTGGAACAAAGGGTTACTCTATAGAGAGTGGACTCCTGAGAGAGGGCTAAAGGGTGAGGTAATACAGCAGTAGTGCCTAGAGCCTACCATCTGGCACTTCAAGCCATAGCCCATGACATTCCTTTTGCAGGTCATATGGGCATAAATCATACCAAGAGACATATTATGCAGAACTTTTATTGGCCTGAGATTGCAAGGAATGGAACAGGGTACTGCAAGACTTTTGACTACTGACAAAAAGTAGGCAAGGCAGGAAACAAGATCAAGGTTACTTTGATGCCTTTGCCTGTGATTGAGGAGCTGTTTCAGAGGGTAGCTATGGATATTGTGGGGCCTCTGAGTACCCCAGGTTCCACAGGGAAGCAGTATATCCTGGTGGTAGTAAATTATGCTACTAGATACCCTGAGGTAGTGGCTCTGTCCTCCATTAAGGTAGAGAAGGCAGCAAATGCTTTGTTAGAGATTTTCAGCAGGGTAGAGTTCCCAAGAAAAATACTGGCTAACAGAGGTGCCAATTTCACATCAAACATGCTGGCTTGACTGTGGGAGCACTGTGGGGTGCAGCATTTAAAGACCACCCCCTACTACTCCCAGACTAGTGATCTTGTTGAGAGTTTAAACCCTACACAAAAGATCATGCTGCAGGCATTTGCAGATGAGTTTAAGAGAGAGTGGGACAAATAGTTGCCCCATCTGCTGTTTGCATACAAACAGATACCTCAGAAATCCACATGTTTTTCACCCTTTGAGTTCCTGTATGAGCATAGGGTGAGGGAACCTTTAGATTTGATTTGTGATTAGTGGGAGGGTGAGTGTGAATCTCACAAGGAATCTGTTGTGGCATATGTCTTAAACCTCAGGACAAGGCTTAGGGAGTTCATGGGCTTGGCCCAGGAAAACCTGGCAGGAACCCAACAGCAGAAAAAGGTCTGGTATGACAGGAATGCTTGAGCCCGAGAGTATGCTGTGGGACAGCAGGTTGTGGTTCTCATTCCTGTCAGACACAATAAGCTGCAGGCAGCTTTGGAGGGACCATTCAAAGTGGTAAAGAAGGTCAGTGATGTTAACTATATGGCAAACCTGCTAGGGAAGAGATAGGTGCACAAATTTTATCATGTTAACATGATGAAGGTTTACCATAATAAGGAGGTCCTGGTGCTGAGTATTTGTAGTGGATGGTGTGAAGATTGGGAGAAGATAGATGAAGGCTGCCAGCCTAGCCAGATAGAATTTTGGAGATAATTCTGTCATCTGTAAATATTAATGTAAACCACAGGCTGTTGTCTTAAATGGTAAAAATAGTGTTACATGTGGAACTGGAAAAAATGTAACAACAGTGCAGTCTACTGACAAAGTAAAGCATGTTGTGACTCTTTGATGTTAGGACTCGGAGCATGTGAGTCTAGAATGGGGCATCCTGCCTATTGTTTTAAGGTCAGAGTTAATGGCCAGAATTTGCATTCATACATGTCCTTTATTGCTCTGATTTCTGCCCAGAGGTGAATAATGTAAATGTAGTTTCTGTTAGCCTGGGAACCCAGGGAAGTGTGAAGAATTATGTAATGTGAACCAGGAATGTGATTTTAAAAACAGAGCGAATCAGAGAGCATTAAGCATTGTTGTCTTGACCATCCAACTCACCAGCACTATCTTGCTCTATATGTAAGTTTATCTTAGACTTGTGTTTTCTCTTAGAAATAGTTAGAAACTAGAAAGATTAGACTAAGTGTTTTTCTGTGATGTCAGAACTGTACTACTGAATTATTTTAAGTATTTCTCTGTGATCTCTGAACTCTTGACTAGCACTGTGTAGTAAAAAGTATTGTCTTGTGTTTTGACTATTTGTTATTAAATATTTTTAAACCCTTCCAACTGTGGCCGTTTTTGTACAGATAATTTAAGCTCTTTAGAGTACTTGCATGCCGTTGGTAAAATTGTACAAAGCCACTTCAATAGCTTTAGCCCGGGGCTATACTACCAATTGGATAATAATATTGCACAGTAATAATTGGACACCCTTTTAAGGGCTTTTGAGTAGCTGATAAATATTAGTGGGTGGTGGCAGCTGGTACTACTGTATAGTCTGAGAAAAAGGGGCAAAGCTGGAGAACCTGTGCCAGCCTTCCCCAGGAGTGTCTGTGTCATTGTATAAACTCTTCTCAAAGTGAGTGTGTGTGTGTGTGTGTGTGTGTGTGTGTGTGTGTGTGTCTTCTCAAAGTGTGTGTGTGTTTGTGTGCGTGTGTCTTCTCAAAGTGTATGTGTGTGTGTGTGCGTGTGTGTGTGAGTGTGTGTGCGTGTGTGTGTGTGTGTGTGTGTGTGTGTGTGTGTGTGTGTGTGTGTGTGTGTGTGTGTGTGTGTGTGTGTGTGTATGTGCGTGTGTGTCAGCTACTTGGGCAGGGACATGAAGCACTGGTTGGACAGAGACGGTGCTGGAGGTTTTAGCTTGCCCACTAGGCTGAGATCTGGACCCTATAGTTGTGCCAGTGGGGAGTCTAACTGGGGACCTGGAGAGCAAGGGAGTGACCAGCCCTGGACTGACTGTGATCTCTGTGTGCTCTTAAGGGAAATTGCACTTTATTGTGTGCATTTGTTATCCTTTCCTCCTATATGAGATGCCCCTCACTGGTGTTAGTGGTGAGGATTGAGGCTCCTTGATTGCTGGGCCAGGGAATGGGCATCATATATTAATTGTTTGGCAGTGGTTGGATATCCACACCACATATTAATTGTTTGGCAAATACTAATTAGCTTGTAGTGGTGTGGGTAGAGTGAATTCATGTAGCTGGTGTGCAATGAGCTGTGAAGGTGTTTTGTACTCTAAATCAGCCATGCAGTGAATACTCAGAGTTCAGATGACAATAGTTTTATTTATTTTGTTAGCTTAGTTAGTCAGGGTAGGCAGGTAGCATGTCAGCAGAGGAGTATGGAAAGCTGACAAGGTGCCAGCTGGTGGAGATGTGCCAGGCTATGGGACTGGTGCATGGAAACCTGACTAAGGCAGACCTGATTGCAGCCTTGGTTACAGCTGCATCAGAAAACAGCAACCAGGAGGACCATCAGACTGGCAGTGGAGATATAATACCCTCAGAGAATGGACAGCTCAACCTTTCTGCAGGGGACTTTAAAATTCATCTGGAGCTAAAGAGACTTGAGTTGGAGGCCAGGTGTTTGAAACTAGAAACAGCTAAGAGAGTAAGGTGTCTAGAAAGAGAGGTCAAGGAGAAACTGGGACGTTTGCAGGCTGAGGAGAATGAGAAACTGCTATGCCTGAAAGTTGAAGAAAAGAAGAGGCAGAGGCTGCATGAGAAAGAGATGCTGACTTAGCCAGAGTCATGGAGGTAATGGGGAAGGGAGTAACTGGACCCCAGAAGCACAAAAGGTCAGTAAATTTCTTCCGCAGTTTAAAGAGGGAGATAATTTTGATAGTTTCATTCATATGTTTGAGAGGGTATGCAAACAGTATGATGTTGACCAAAGGCTCTGGGTATGGTTCCTGACCCCCTTACTCCATGGTAAAGCTGTAACTGTTTTGTCAAAAATGTCTGACGTTGCATGTTTTGATTATACTGCTGTTAAAAATCACTTGTCAGAATTGTTTAAGCTAACACCTGAAACATATAGGAAAAAGTTTTGTGAGCATAGACACAAGGCAGATGAAAGTCTGTGTGAATATATTGCTGAATTGAGCACTTATTTCCATAGGTGGGTAAGTGGATGTCAGGCCACCACTTTTGAAGGGCTGGCAGACCTTTTGGTGAGGGAACAAGCCCTTAGCACTTTGCCTGAGGACATGAGGATCTGGTTAGCTGACAGACAATGTGCCACTTCAGATGAGTTGAGGAAGAAGGGAGACCTATACCTGGCAAGCAGGGCAGCCCTGCACAGGAAAGGGACCCCAAGTACTGCTCATAGGTCTAAAGGAACCCATGGTGGGCAACACAGCACTTATTTCCATAGGTGGGTAAGTGGATGTCAGGTCACCACTTTTGAAGGGCTGGCAGACCTTTTGGTGAGGGAACAAGCCCTTAGCACTTTGCCTGAGGACATGAGGATCTGGTTAGCTGACAGACAATGTGCCACTTCAGATGAGTTGAGGAAGAAGGGAGACCTATACCTGGCATGCAGGGCAGCCCTGCACAGGAAAGGGACCCCAAGTACTGCTCATATGTCTAAAGGAACCCATGGTGGGCAGCACAGACTGCCCCAACAGAATCTGCCAGTAGCAGGGGAAGCCACTAGTCGAGGTACATGTCCAGGAGCTAGGGTTAAATGTTTTTGAATGCAACCAGTGGGGCCATGTGGCAGACAGGTGTTCATGGAGGCAAGGTGGGGAACAAAATGTGAGGGAACCAGTAAGTGATAAAGACAAAATATCAATAGTAGGTTGTCTTGAGACAACAAGGGTACCAAACTACCATCATGCAGATGTCCTGATAGGGAAGGATTTGGAAGAGGCAGTACCATGTGTTTGTGCAGTTGCACACGGTCAGGCTAGGAGACAAGCATGTGGATCTAGTAGCCTGGGGAAGACCCAAACAGACTGCATATTTGCAGCCATGACTGGTGAGGTGGTTACTTCAGGGAGGGAGCTACCCTGTAGTAGTGAGACTGAAGGTGAGCCACAGCTGCTTGGGGTACTGAGGGTCCCTTGGACAGAGTGACTGCAAAGGTAAAGGTGAGTACTAGTACCCAGGCTGACAGTGAGACACCACTGTCAGAGTATGCTAGACTCCCTGTGGAAGGGGAGCTGGGAAGGGTTACAAGGAGAGAGTTGAGACAGGCTCAGCTCTCAGATCCTACATTGCAAGGCCTGAGGCAGGTAGCTAGGGAGGGACCTGATTCCCAAGGAAAAGAGGGATCTGTATACTATGACAAAGGGTTACTATACAGAAAGTGGACCCCTGAAGTAGGGCTAGAAGGTGAGAAAGTACAGCAGTTGGTAGTGCCTAGAGCCTACCATCTGGCACTTCTAGCCATAGCCCATGATATTCCCTTTGCAGGTCATATGGGCATAACATGTACAAAAAGGTGTATTATGCAGAACTTCTATTGGCCTGGAATTTCCAGAGATGTAACAGGGTACTGCAGGACCTGTGAGCTGTGCCAAAATGTAGGCAAGGCAGGTGATAAGGTGAGAGCTCTTTTGTTGCCTTTGCCTGTGACTGAGGAGACATTTCAGAGGGTAGTTATGGATATTGTAGGTCCTCTGAGTACCCCAAGTTCTAGTGTTAGTGGAGTATGCTACATGATATCCTGAGGCAGTGGCTTTGTCCTCCATTGAGGCAGAGAAGGTGGCAAATGCTTTGTTAGAGATTTTCAGCAGGGTATGTTTCCCAAAAGAAATACTGACTGACAGAGGTGCCAATTTCATGTCAGACCTGCTGGCTTGTCTGTGGAAGTCGTGTGGGGTGAAGCACATTAAGACCACCCCCTACCATCCCCAGACAAATGGTCTTGTTGAGAGGTTACACTTTACAATCAAGTCCATGCTATGGGCATTTGTAGATTGGTTTAGGAGGGAGTGGGACAAATATTTGCCACAGCTATTGTTTGCTTATAGAGAGGTTCCCCATGAATCCACAGGTTTTTCACCCTTTGAGTTGCTGTATGGGCATAGGGTGAGGGGACCTCTAGATTTTATTTGAGATGAGTGGGAAGGTGAGTGTGAGTCTCACAAGGAGTCTGTTGTGGCATACGTCCTGAACCTCAGGACAAAGTTCAGGGAACTCATGGGCTTGGCCCAGACGAACCTGGCAGAAACCCAACAACAGAAAAAGGTGTGGTATGACAGGAATGCTTAAGCTAGAGAGTATGCTGTGAGACAGCAGGTAATGGTTCTCATTCCTGTCAGACACAACAAGCTGCAAGCAGCTTGGTTGGGACCCTACAAGGTGGTAAAAAAGGTAAGTGATGTTAATTACATGGTGGAACTGCTAAGCAGAAGGCAGGGGCACAAATTGTACCATGTTAACATGATGAAACCTTACCATGATAGGGAGGCCCTTGTGCTGAGCATTTGCAGTGGATTGCTGGAGGAGCCCGAAGGAGATCTGGTGACTGATCTCCTCAGTGAGGCTTGGGCTGACACCTCAGTGGAAGGGATAGCAATGTCCCAGCAGCTATCTCCTACCGTGGTTCGAGAAATCCGAGCAGTGTTGCAGGAATATGGGGACTTGTTCACTGGGAAACCAGGGTGCACCCACCTGGGGCAGCACCAGGTGGATACAGGACCACGAAGGCTTATTAAGCAGGCCCCTTATCGAGTGCCTAAGAGAGTCAAACAGACTCTGAGGGAGGAGGTACAGGAGATGTTGAAACTAGGGGTGATTAAACAGTCCAACAGTCCCTGGGCCTCCCCAGTGGTGCTGGTGCCAAAGAAGAATGGCAGCACCAGGTTCTGTGTGGACTACAGGAAATTAAATAGTCACACAGAGTCAGATGCTTACCCCATGCATAGGGCAGATGAGGCCCTAGAGCAGTTGGGTGGGGCTAAGTATCTTACAGCCATTGATCTTACCAAGGGTTACTGGTAGGTGCCCTTGACTCCCAGTGTTAGAGAGAAGTCAGCCTTTGTGACTCCTTTTGGCTTGTATGAGTTCACAAAGATGCCCTTTGGGATAAAGAATGCACCAGCAACTTTCCAGAGGCTGGTAGATCATATCCTAGCAGGAGCAGCAAGGTTTGCCCTTGCTTACCTAGATGATATTGCCATCTATAGTCATTCCTGGCCAGAGCACCTTCAGCATGTCAGGGAGGTGCTGGGCAGACTACAGAGGGCAGGGTTGACCATTAAGCCGAGCAAATGTCAGGTGGGTATGGCAGAGGTCTCCTACCTAGGACATAGAGTGGGGAGTGGTAAGATAAGGCCAGAACCTGCCAAAGTGGAAGCCATTCAGGCATGGCCTGCACCTGTTACTAAAAAGCGGGTGAGGGCATTTTAGCGACAGCAGGGTACTACAGAAAATTTGTCCTCAGTTATAGTACCATAGCTGTTCCCCTCACAGACCTGACAAGGAAGAACAGGCCAGATAAGGAAGTGTGGACCCCAGCATGTGAGCAGGCATTTCAGAAGCTTAAAGAAGCTTTGGGAGGACCCCCCTGTGTTAGCCAGTCCAGATTACAACAAATAATTTGTTGTGCAGGTGGATGCTTTGAACCATGGGGTGGGGACTGTACTTAGCCAAATTTCTTCAGAGGGGGAAGAGCACGCAGTGGTTTATCTCTGTTGTAGGCTCCAACCCAGGGAGGAATGCTATGCAGCTGTAGAAAAGGAATGTCTAGCCATAGTGTGGGCACTGCAGAAACTTTAGCCTTATCTGTATGGAAGGAAATTCACTGTTATGACAGATCACAACCCCTTAACATGGTTAAACAGAACCAGTCAGCAAAATGCCAAGTTGCTAAGATGGAGCCTGGGGTTGCAAGCATATAATATGTCCATGCAGCACCGCAGTGGGATTAGCAATGCCAATGCAGATGGGCTCTCAAGACAGGGAATGGGGTAAGGTGCACTCAGATAGACCTAACTCCCTCAATCGGCGTTTTTCAAGGGTCACTTGAAAAACTAGCTTGAGTTCTCCGGGGGGGGGGGGGTATGTGAGGATTCGGAAAAGATAGATGCAGGCTGCCAGCCTAGCCAGATAGAATTTTGGAGATAAGTCTGTCATCTGTAAATATTAATGCAAACCACAGGCTTGTTGTCTTATATAGTAAAAATAGTGTTACATGTAGAACTGGGAAAAAAAGTAACAACAGCGCACTCTACTAACCAAGTAAAGCATGTTGTGACCCTTTGATGTTAGGACTCAGAGCCAGTGAGTATAGAGTGGGGCATCCTGCCTATTGTTTTAAGACCAGAGTTAATGGCCAGAATTTGTATGCATGAATGTCCTTTATTGCTCTGGTTTCTGTCCAGAGGTGAATAATGTAAATGTAGTTTCTGTTAGCCTGGGAACCCAGGGAAGTGTGAAGAATGATGTAATGTGAACCAGGAATGTGATGTAAAAACAGAGAGAATCAGAGAGCATTAAGCATTTTTGTCTTGACCATCCAACTCACCAGCACTCTCTTGCTCTATATGTAAGTTTATCTTAGACTTGTGTTTTCTCTTAGAAATAGCTAGAAATTAGAAAGATTAGACTAAGTGTTTTTCTGTGATGTCAGAACTGTACTACTGAATTATTTTAAGTATTTCTCTGTGATCTCTGAACTCTTGACTAGCACTGTGTAGTAAAAGTATTGTCTTGTGTTTTGACTATTTGTTATTAAATATTTTTAAACCCTTCCAACTGTGGCTGTTTTTGTAGAGATAATTTAAGCTCTTTAGAGTACTTGCATGCCTTTGGTAAAATTGTACAAAGCCACTTCAATAGCTTTAGCCCTGGGCTATACTACCAATTGGATAATAATATTGCACAGTAATAATTGGACACCCTTTAAGGGCCTTTGAGTAGCTGATAAATATTAGTGGGTGGTGGCAGCTGGTACTAACATATAGTCTGGGAAAAAGCGGCACAGCTGGAGAACCTGTGCCAGCCTTCCCCAGGATTGCCTGTGTGGTTGTATAAACTCTTCTCAAAGGGTGTGTGTGTGTGTGTGTGTGTGTGTGTGTGTGTGTGTGTGTGTGTGTGTGTGTGTGTGTGTGTCAGCTACTTGGGCAGGGACATGAAGCACTGGTTGGACAGAGAGGGTGCTGGAGGTTTTCGCTTGCCCACTAGGCTGAGATCTGGACCCTATAGCTGTGCCAGTGGGGAGTCTTATTGGGGAACCTGGAGAGCAAGGGAGCGACCATCCCTGGACTGAATGTGATGTCTGTGTGTTCTTAAGGGAAATTGCATTTTACTTTGTGTATTTGTTATCCTTTCCTCCTATATGAGATGCCCCTCACTAGTGTTAGTAGTGAGGATTGAAGCTCGTTGATTGCTGAGCCAGGGCACAGGCATCACAGATGGTAGGAGGAGTTTGAGGGGAATCTATAGATACATCAAGCCAGCCAGAAAAATTCCAAGTTGTTAAGGTAGAGCCTAGGGTTGCAGGCATATGACATGACAGTGTTGTACTGCAGTGTGGTCAGCAATGCCAATGCAGATGGGTTCTCAAGACAGGGTATCGGTTGATGTATTCCCAGACAGGCTCATTCCTCTCAAGAAACATTTCTATAGGGTCACTTGAGAAATTAGCTTCAGTCCTCAAAGGGGGAGATATGTGATGAAGTGAGGTATTGCCAGCAATGCCAGGAGAAGTAGAGCAGTGAATGTGTAACATATGCCAGCATAGCTAGCTGGAGTTTTGTAGAGAATTATATGTCATTTGTATATCAAACTGATTTGTACAGATGCCTGTATTGAAAATGTATTTTTAAGTTGCTTGTGTTAAAAATGTACCAACAGTGGGTCCTGCTGGACAGAAAAAGAGGTATACCTGTATGTCAGACTGTATAGTAACCATTGAAATGAATACATTGTAACATAGGATACTGGAAGAGAAGAGGTTAATCTCACTCCAGCTAAGTTTGAAAAATAGTTTGAATTTAAATTACTTGGTATAAGCCATAAGTATTGTATCTCACAGGTCTCAATGCAGCCAGAAACAAAGAAGTGTGTACTACAAAGCCTTCTGCATTTTCTTTAGCAGTGAACTAATTGTTGCTCTTGAAGGGTGGAAGTATGAAATTGTTTTATGACTTCCCAAAGCTGCAGCAGATCTTAGCAAAGCTCTATGTGTGCGTGTATTATTGGTGTATATGTGCTAGATTCTGGTTCACATGCCAATAAAGTGGGTGGTATGTAAACCAGACATCAGATGATCAGATGTACATGATGTAATTCTGTAATCCAATGCAAAAATGATGTCTTAATATTAGATGAAACTGAAGTCTCAAGGCAGTCTGTTTTTGAAACCTGACAAGAAGACCACTCACCTACTTCATCTTGTTTTGCTTTAGTAAGTATCCAGGGAACAGTATTTCTTTAGATCAGTCAGGAAAATATAGTGAGACTGGTTAAATACTGTTTTTCTGTAGCTGTGTGATTCTATCCATCTGGGTTATTTTTAATAGTTACTGTGGTTGAATCTCTGATGTTTATTGTAAATAGGTATTTAATATTGTCATGTTCTTTTATTATTTAGCATTAAATATATTTGAACTTCTCATTGTGGCTGGTCCTTTAGAGAATATTTTAACCCTTGAGAGTGCTTATACTTATTTGGTAACACTGTGGCCACTCCTGAGAGCCTTGCCACATTGGTCAAACACTACCATTTGTATTAATAGTAATTTCACTCAGTATAATTGGGTACTCTTGTAAGAGCCTTAGAGTAGCTGGCTTTGGAGTGTTCTGGTGGTGGTGTAACTAGCGTATAGTCTGTGCAGAAGGGCATAGCTGTTAAATCTGTGCCAGCCTTTCCCAGGTGTGTGTGTGTGTGGGGGGGGGGGATCTGTTTGTGTGAAAATCAAATCTGAAAGAGTGTGTGCCAGGTACTTGGAGCAGGGACACAGAGCACTGGTTTCACACAGAGAGGGAGTGGTGGAAGGCTTGGCTTGGACCACTTGGCTGAGGACTCACCTCTATAGCTGTGCCAGTGGGGATTCTTACTGGTGGCCTAGAGAGCAAAACAGAGAGTGGGAAACCCAGCCTCAGACTGAGTGTGCTCCCTATGTGCTCTTAAGGGAAATTGTGCTTGATACAGAGAGCTGCATCTGGAAATACTGTGTATCTATGTTTGTTCCAAGTGAACATCCCTCTCTATTGTCAGTGGTGAGGATTCAGGCTCCTTGATTACTAATCCAGAAGGAGGACATCACATGTAGCATGAGCTAAAAGGATGGCTAAAAGGGGGTGGCAGTCACAGGGTGATATTTAAACTGGAAGTGCCCAGGGGGGCCCTACTTGACATTTGCTGGTGGGGCTACAAAATGATAACTCCAGCCCTGGCCTGCTGCCCTTTATATTTCCTTCAGATGGCTGCAAGCAGAGAATCCAAAGCATGAATGCATGTTTACATACACACATACACACAAACATCTGCATTCACATCCAGCTGAAGTATTGTGCCTGCTTTTTGACTGTGTATGTATTTACCTGTCACCTGTTGCTTCTGTCAGCCTTAGGTATCTGCCTGGAGCAGGAGTTGTGGGACATTGCCACTATCCTCTGCTTGAAATAGATAACCTGATGTACCCTCCCCAGCACCTTCAAATCCACACTTACTAAGTGAACAAAAAAAAGGTTTCTATTGCATTCAGAATTTTAACCATCTCTGGCACAGAGTTTGCTAGTACACATTTATTTTATTCACTATTACTGTTATAAGTAACATTTTTCAAATCTTCTGTGAGTTGTTCACTTAAAAGTTGGTGAATCACTTTTCTTGTAAAGGAGTTTACTGAAAGCTGAATAACTGAAACAGATGTGGGGAACAAAGATGCGATGCACAGCAAGTTGCTTTCACGACTGTACTGTCTCCTTACTAAAACAGCAAACCAAAATATTGCATTTGTCTTTGGATGGAAGAAAAATAATTTTCCTTAATTTTCTTACAATGCTATGAATAGTCCCACCAAACTTAAATGTACCACAGTAAATCACCTTCTGGTTACATGTATTTACCTCTGCTAATGACAGAATCATTATAATATATCTTGAAAATTGGAGCTAAAAAGACAAAAACACCTAATTTATAAGCAATTGCCTGATAATGTTCCAGTTTCCAAAATATGTTACCCAGAACTTACAGTGCATATAGATATTTGCTTAGATAGTTTTACAAATGAGATAATACCAATCAGTGGTCTTAGTCCAGAATTTTCTGTAGATGACATTCACTGGGATTCACACACATTTCCTAGTAGTACAGAGGCGAATGTTTCTCCTGTATGACTTGAAACTCCTGATACCCATTCTGTGAACCATTTGTTTGTTGGTTTGTTAAGCAGGGTGGTGGACTAATTTCAAAATGGACCCATTTCAGCCGTAACCCTGGAGTTACAACAGACAGCAGGATATATGTTCAGTTCAATACAGTCTGGTAGCAGTCCATAAGTAATTAGGTGTCAGGGATGGAAAATATCAGAAACATGCTCAGAATACTTGAATTTTGTTGCAGCATTTGTCATAGAAGGGATGTCCCACCCTGGGCAGCCAAATTCTCGGCCAATATTAAAAAGCCTAAAAAAGATCTTGTATGCGCCATGTGTCACATTTATGTTCTCCACACAGAATGTAGGGCATAAAAGGGACATATGAACACAGCTATCTAGAACTTCTTTTGCCACCAGTTTAAATGCCATTTTTGCCAGTTGGTATGAATGCTTTCTTTTTTTCCTGCTTGTCTGTCCTTGAATCCTTCTTTGACTTCTTCTATTGAGGTCAAACAGTTTCTTAAAGGTGTCCTGCATATTAGGCCTCAAAGAAATCCTATTGCTCCTCCTCCTTGGGACCTTAATTTTGAGCCTGTAGATTCTGCTTCTTTGTGACATTGTACCTGGAAGACTTTTTGTTGCTGGCTCTTATTTCTGCTCAGAGGGTTTCTGAGCTCGAGGCCCTTATGGCCATTCCTCCTTTTTTTGTTTTTTCACAGGGACAGGGTGTCTCTTCGTACTAATACTTCTCTTATGCCCAAGGTAGAAAATGAGCAGTCCTTGAATCATTTGGTACAACTCCCTTCCTTTTTTCCCTTCTCCTTAGTCTACTAGTGAGAGGGTCCAGCATACCTTGGATTTACACAGACAGCTCAGGTACTATTTGGATAAAACTAGGACTGTTCAAAGTCTGATCAGCTGTTTCCTTTCACCTGAGGTCTTTGTGTTTGGCTGTTTCTAAGCAAACCATCTCTTCTTGGATATCAAAAGCCATTTCCTTTTCTTATTATTTTTATGGCAAATCTCTCTCTACTTCTATTAGAGCTCATTCCACTAGGGTTGTTGTCTCTTCTGGTGCCTTCTTCAAGGGGTTGGTCACCAGTTCCATCCTTAAATCAACTACGTGGTCTTCAGTGCATACATTTACTAAACATTATAAGTTGGATATTGTAGATCAATGTGTGTGTATGTAACTTTAAAAAGCTACCCAAGGTCTTGCACAAGTGTAGAAATACTGAGCATGTGTGAGCCTGACTGCCATTTTGTAGTAAACTGTTGAGATAAGCATGTCTGTATGTAAGGTCTGCCTGTTAACCAGTTTGTCTATATTTTATGATGCTGCTATCCATCCTGATGTGTTTCTATGTATTAAAGCATCTAAACAAAATACCCCACCTGCGTGCCTTCTACGTTAGAAAGGGACAAGTGACATGGTGTCAGACGTTGGATGTCTAAAATGGACATGAAGAAGAATGGCCAAAATGACTTGTTGCCAAAAAGAGTTCTAGTTTCTTCCACTTAAGTTCGAGAGGCACCCGGTTGGTATTGGAGGAATATACAGACAGGAGTGGACCAGCCCTACTGAACATATAATTTGTAAAACAGGTCAAAAATTTATTTCAGATATTAAAACTCTCAAAACTATTTCTTATTTGCAAAATATAAAATGAGGCATACATAATACTATAAACAATATTTGAATAAACCGTTATGTCTGATATTGATAAATAATATTTGAATTACTATGGAAAATGTTTGAAATAAAGTCTGAATTGCATAAAATGAATAAAATAAAAGGAAATTACCACATTTTTCTTATTTTCTTATCACAAGTGTATGAAATGTCTGCATGTTTGTGAAGTATTACAGTACAGTTATTTTGCAAAATACAGCCATTTCAGAGCATATTTCGCAAAGTACAGTATTTCAAAAGAGTTTATTGTGCATTTGAATGTTATTACAAGCTCACAGAACAGCTTGTTCATGCATAATTACAAGGGCCATATTTTCAGTATATGCACAAACACATACTTTGTGGACATGGCAGAAGGATTTTGAAAACCGAGTGCACTTGCGTTTGACGATAATATTGAGGAGAACTCGAGAGTGTTTGATCAAGTGTATGACATTTTCATACCGGCTGCATTTTCTGATAAAGATGACTGTACAAAGACATTTATTCTGCTTAATTTAGCTGGATCAGAAGCCATTGAAAGGGAGTGTTAATTTGTGTATGCACCTGCTATCTTTGCAAGAGAAAGGGAAAACCATCATATTGTTGTACAGGCTGAGTCAAGGGAGAAACCAGAGTGCTTAACACATAAATTCAGATAAATGAGTAACCCTCAGACAAATGTTATGATGGAAAAGCATGTATTTTATGCAAGGGATTAAAAGCCTTGTGAAACTTTTGCAGCATATATAACTGACTTGAGAAATAAGGCTAAAATGTGCAGATTTGGTGATTTAAGGGATGAACTGATAAAAGACAGACTTGTGTGTCGTATCAAAGATGATTCTGTGAGAAAGATTTTGCTTCATGACAGAGATTTAACTTTGAATAAGGCCATTGAGATTTGTCAGATATATGAGCTCAAAGAAAAGCACACAAATATATTTACAAATGAGAAAAGCTCTAGAAGGCACAGTGACAAAGCTCGTGTTGATAATATGCAAACACACAGTTAAATGAAACAAGCCCAAGCACACGGCAGCAACTGTAGCCCCTGCAGCACTTGCTGGTAAACTCTAGAACACTCAAGCAAATTCCAGAGTTTGCACAGTCTCAGTGAAGCATAAGAGTGAGTCAGCAAACGCAAAGCATAGGCCCCCACCCAGTTTCATTGCCAACTGTCATAATTGTGGTGGAAATCATGAATCTCAAAGGACAAAATGTTTAGCTTTTGGCCAGCAGTGCCACAAATGCAATAGATGGAATCATTTCAAAAGGTTTTGCAAATCAAAAGGCCCACATTGTTTTATTAAAAGGGAACATTTCAAGACATGAGTTGATTAATTAGAAAGCTGCAACCCTACTCTATATGTTGATGGTGTGTCAATGCTTCATGAAACAGTCAATGCAGAAGATTTAAGGGCAACGAATGAAGTATTTTGTACTGTCTGGATAAATAGCAAACCCACAGAGCTCAAAGTTAACATGGGTTTTAAGTGCAATGTTATGTCAGCAGGAACATTTGCTAGAGTGTATCATGGTGAAAGCCTTGATTTGGCAAAGTGTGCAAAGCTTGTTGTTTATGCAGGTGAAGAAATTTAGACTGAAGACTCAGTAGTGCTTTCATTTTACTCTGCTGGGAGAAGCTATGACTTGTTATTTTATATGGTTAAGAGGCATGTCCAGTCATTATTAGGGCTCAGAGACAGTTTGAAAAAGGGACTGTTTTCATTTAATAAGGAAGTCCATCATGTTAACCTAAAAGATCACTCCTCCAATTTCACCTAGTATATTTTTTCTACCTGTGCTGATCTTTTTGAAGATGAACTAGGGAAGCTTCCAGTTGTGCACTCCATGAAGTTAAATCCAGATGTCAGTCCAGTTATCAAGTCAACTTGAAAAGTTCCAATAGCCATGCAGAAGAGAGTCAAAACCAAGCTAGATAAAATAATGTGACAAGGTATAATTTGTCCAGTTGCAGAACCAACTGAGTGGGTATCTTCCATGGTGGTAGCTCATAAAAAAAAGTTCAGATGACATCAGAATACATATTGATTCATGAGATTTGAACAAAGCACTAAAAAGACCTCATTGTCCAATGCACACAGTTGAAGAAGTCACAGCTCTGATGCCAAATGCCACTGTTTTTTTCTGTCTTAAATGCAAAGAGTTCATTTTGGCAAATTCAGCTTGACAAAAAATCCTCATTGCTCACTACTTTAAGTATTTTGTTTGGCAGGTACAGATTTTTGAGAATGCCATTTGGGATAAATTCTGCAAGTGAAGTCTTTCAATGTGCAATGGAGCAACTTTTTGTGGGTATGCTTATGTTATTATAGTAGATGGCATACTAGTAGGAGGTAATGGTGAAGCTTAGCATGACAGAAACCT
Organism: Protopterus annectens; assembly: GCF_019279795.1. Lineage (NCBI taxonomy): Eukaryota > Metazoa > Chordata > Ceratodontiformes > Protopteridae > Protopterus > Protopterus annectens. The sequence goes on from NC_056734.1 coordinate 490,042,685, forward strand.
CAGATAAGTTCTAGAAACAGCCCAAGTGAATCCCTTAAGCTCAATCCACAGAAATGCAAATTCAGGCTACAACAAGTTACTTATGTTGGTCATTTGTTTACCAGTTCAGGCCTATGACCAAACCCTTCCAAACAAACAGCCATTCTCAAGATGCCAGCTCCAGACAATGTTCAAACCCTGCAACGTTTTCTTGGCATGGTCAACTAATTAGGCAAACTCATTCCAGACTTGAGCCAGCTTTCAGCACTGCTAAGAGAGCTGACACATAAAGATGTATCCTGGTCATGGTTGGAAGACACCAGAGAGCATTTGATGTCCTGAAACACAGAATTGCCAGTCCACCAACTCTCTGATACTATGATGTTCACAAGCCAGTTGTTCTTTCATGTGATCCTTTGAAATTTGGTCTAGGTGCAGTCATTTTACAAGAGGGTCAACCTGTTGCCTATGCATCATCAAAGAAGGGTGATAGATATAGTATTTTGACCTTCTATGTCACAAGATATTGAGAGAGCACTTTTATCTTGTTCCGTATGTAATAGTACTAAGCCACATCAACAGAAAGAACCACTTCAGCTAAACCAGATACCTGAACTACCTTGGATGACAGTAGCCACTGACATTTTCAAGTGGAATGGTCAATATTATTTGGTGTTAGTAGATTCTTACTCCAATTGGTTCGAGATTGACCTACTTCCTAACCTAGCATCCAGTGCTGTCATTACTAAGATGAAGTGTCATTTTGTAATTTTGCAGTCCATGGTAGTCCACACAAAGTTATTTCTGACAATAGCACACAGTTTACAAGCCAACAGTTCAAAAGATTTGCTGAAGAATGGGACTTTACTTGTGTCATGAGTAGCCCAGAGTACCCCCAGTCAAATGGTTTGGAAGAAGATGCAGTTCAAAGTGCAAAACCGTTACTAGAGAAGTCCAAATGAGACAATAGTGATGTTTTCCTGAATCTCTAGAATCTCAGAAATATTTCTCATGATAAACATCTTGGTTCACTTGCTCAGAGATTTCTGTCAAGACAAACCAGAACCACATTGCCAATCAGTATTCAAGTGTTCATTCCATGTGTCAAGAACAGCAGGTCAGTGAAATCCAATCTGTTGAAGAAGCATTTAACCCAGAAGTCCTACTCTGATAAGACCAGCAAACTGCTCAATACATTACAAGAAGGAGAAGTGGTAAGCATGCAGATGTCCAAATGTTATGACTGGATTGGCGTCATGAAGAATATTTGCCCAGAGCCAAGATCGTACATTATGGAATCAGAAGGAGCAGAGTTTAGGCAGAATTGGAAACATTTGTGACCGGTGTCCGAGCCTATACAACACTACATAGCCTGTAAGAAAGACTCTGGGCAGGATTCACGAAGGCTTGCACGGAGTGTAAGAGACGTGCAACACTCCATGCAAGCCTCGCGATCCAGGAACAGCTCTAAACTCCGTGTAAGAGACCAGCTAAAACGTCTCTTACACGGACTGGGCATGGACATGCTAAATACCTCACTTGCATCCGAAAGGTATGCAAATGAGGTATATTAGTGATCCACGAAGCAGAAACCAGTCCGTGTAGGAGACGTTTTAGCTGCAGAAATGTACTCAGTTGACAACTGAGTACATTCCTGCAAAATCCACAACGGAGCGATGTCAGCTCCAAAAAAGGTTGCATATGATTCAGGCAGCATGCCAATGGCCAAATATGTGGCCATTGGCAAGATAACCCGATGCAAAAATATAAAAAATATGTTTTTTCGGCAATCGCCGATGTTTAAACCAGCGCAGCCCAGCAAACGGGCTGCGCTGTATAAAAACATAAAAAAGAAGGTTATAAACCCACAAATGTGGGTTTCATGCAATACATGGAATGACAATGCAGGGGCCAGCAGACCAAAACCAACATGGCCACCGTGTAGTGGTTGCTAAGGGCGGAAGCTGAGTCTAAGACATGTAACTAAGCATTAGTAGGCAATCTCATGTAAATGAGGGTTAGGATACTCAATCTCACAGTCACATAGCAAAGGAGCACGGTCTGAGTAGTGTAAGAGATACAAAAGGGGTAGGAATAGAGTAGGAGATAGGTGACATCACAGGGGGGAATGGTAGAAAGAAACGCAGTTCATTGGAGGCCAGTGTAACATGACAGATGTCAGGCACAGATCATGGAAAGAGGTGTGCCACTAGATAAGTCATGGAAAGACAAGAAATGGAAGGTGTACACTGTTACCTACACCAAAGTTTCTTGCTGGCGTGCGCATGCACATACGTGCGCAATGAAGCGCGAGTAAGGCAGTGTGAGTGCGTGTAAGGCAGTGTGAGCATGTGGGAGCGTGTTGGGAGATGTTTAACACTGTTTGCGCGGGTGTGCACGCGTGTAAGGCAGTCTGAGTATGTTGGAGGCTGTTGGCAGACGTGTAACGGTGTTTGCGCGGGTGTACGCGCGTTTAAACCTGAATAAGTAGATTCTTAACCGTGGAAGCATGTGTGCGTGTAAGCCACTGTGAGCGTGTGTCAGATAGTATGCAAGGTACTCCCCCCTGAGGAAACAGAAAGGAAAAAGGAAGCAACAGAATTAATAGGAAGCTAGCAGGGATAACTGCTGAAGCTAGCAGGTGAAAATAATTAGAAGCAGGCAATTACACAGGCAGAATAGTAGCCCAGCCCAGCACTTAAAACTCTGCAAACAGTAGTGCAGGATGTTTTCATTAAGAGACACTGCAAGACAGGAGTAAGCTAATAGAAGTGAAAACTGAAAAAGCTGAACTCAGAGCAGAAATGCTAGGGGCTGCCATAGCTGTCATAATGAGACATAGGCGACTTGCTGAGGGTGGTGACAATGCAGATGGTGCCAGACAACCCACAGTGAGGAGACAGAGAAGAGTGTACAGGCCCAGGGTCACCTACCACGGGTTACATGAGCTGGAGATAGTAGAGCGCTATAGAGTGGACAGAGAGCACCTGCAGCAGATTGTTGAGCTGTGCAGACCACGCCTCACACACAGAACCAACAGAGGGGAACCCATCCCAGTGGAAACCAAGGTATGTGTCGGCCTAAGAATACTAGCAACAGGTACCTTCCAGAGACCAACTGGCGATATGATGGGGATATCACAGGCATCAGCCTCCAGGGTACTACACCAGTTCCTGGATGCCATGTCAGCACATGTCGGTGATCATGTATATTTCCCCAATGCCCATGAGGTATTGGCCAGCAATATGCGTCTCTTCCAGCAAATAGCGGAATACCCTGAGGTACTGGGTGCTATAGACTGCACGCACATATGCATCAAAGCACCAGCAGGAGAGCGGGGTAGGGCCTACATCAACCGCAAGGGCTTCCCCTCCATCAACTGCCAGGTCGTGTGTGATGCCCAGGGCATAATAATGAATGTGTGTTCTGGCTGCCCTGGGAGTTATCACGATTCCCACATCTGGCATTTGACGCAGCTGTACCAGACATTTGTCAATGGGGACATCCCACACGGACACCTAGTGGGGGATGCAGGTTATGCACTGGAGCCGTGGCTGATGACACCCATCAGAAACGCACACACACCTGAACAGGAACGCCATAATGAGGCACACGCACAAACACGTAATGTGATAGAGCGTGTGTTTGGGCTGCTCAAGTCACGGTTCCGGTGTCTGGACACATCTGGTGGAGCCTTGCAGTACACACCAACTACATGTACCCAAATTGTCATGGTATGTGCTATGCTACATAATATGATCTTGCAAAAACAGCTGCAGCAGGACCAGCATAGGGCCGGGCCAAACAGCCCCCCACCATTGCCAAGGCCATCACAGGCAGAGCGTGACTCAGAGGAGGAACAACCTGAGCCTGCCCCAGTAGGCAGAAGGAGGCATGCCCAGTATGCCCTGGCCTTGGCAAAGAGGCAACGCATAGCACATACATTGGCTCAGTAGGAACCTTGGGAATGATACCCCTCTCTGACTCACTCATATAGTAACAGGGATGCCTAACGTGACACAACCTGCTCTCAAACATGTACAGGGAAGTGTAATATGCGCATCCAACAGAGGCAGCCCTGCAGCACCACCTGAGGCATGAATGCTATGTGTTAAGTAATGTAACACCAAGTACTATATGCACACCTGAGGACCCTGACTAACATCCTACCCTCACCAAGCATCATGCCACAACATGACAACGAGATGATCAAGTGCAACAATTGACTGAAGTATCACAGTTAGTCAAAAGGGACCCAATGTGTGCCAGTCTGGGATGACATACTGAGTGTGACATGATGCACCACCTGCTAGGACTGACGTGCACCTATCAGTGCAGGCCGTATGGATACTGGCAAAGGCTGTTGTCACCCACAGTGTGCCCTGAATAGGTAAGGCTCAAAACACAAACCTATTTCCATAGGTACCAGAAGGGATAAGAATAAGATAAGGGATAAGTTGAAACAGCAAGATCCATGCAGTCTAAACTCACCCAGTATGGAGAATGTTGATAACTGTTCTGTAACAGAAAACTGAGGCAAGGCTCACAACAGCACCCTAACACTACCAGGTTACACCTCATACTGTGCTGTACAGCCTCAAAACTTGGAACAAGCTACAAAAGGGGGGTGACTAGCAAGAATTGTCAAAGATAACCACACCCCCATGTCGGTACCACAACAAAAAGCAGCATGGACTAGCCATGCTCAAGTAACAGTGGCTAAAACTGCCCCCCAGTTTATAGCCTGCTACAGACTACTGTCCCAACACCAGGAACTGCATCCGGCCTATGCTGGAATACATGAATATATCAAGTCCTCCAACCCACATTATATTGGGTGACTGCAAATACCCAGACATAGACTGGGAGCATTATACTAGCTCCAACAGTGTCGGACAAAGGTTCATAGAATCCCTAAACCAAAAGGCCCAGGAACAACGTACCACTCCCACAAGAGGGGTAAGCATACTGGATGTGATAATCAGCAACATGGGTACTGGATGTCAAGATGAGAAGTGTATTGCTCACTGGTAAAACCAGACCATAGAGTAATCACACTGGATATACAAATCCTGACCACAGTCCCTGGCCGGGAAACCACAGTGGAAAACATGTGTTAAGCAATATTTGCACTCCTCCAAACTGATGTGGAATCCATTAAAGGTCCCGTGCAGGTGCAAAATATGGGCCACACCTCAGAACCTGTAATACAGCCATTCCATGAACACTGCCAGGAATGCTTGTATTATGCAGTCCTAAATTAAAACAAGACACAGTGCCTAAATCTGGCATGGTGGACACCAGCCATAACCAAAACATGCAAGAGAATGAGGAAGCTACTACATGATAGAGCAAACATGAACAATGAAGTAATCACTGATCAGTAGTATGGCAATAAAATCTGTCCACACATGCAATCCACTAAGGCCAGCCACAACAAGTGGAATCTGTGAATCCTGAGGCAATGTCATACCCGCCCCAAGTACACAGACAACCCCCAACTCCACCCAAGAAATACAAAAATATGTGAGCGATGCAACCATCCATCCAAACTGGAGGCTGAGCTCCCTCAACTCAGTACTCCCAGAACAAGTCAGTAGGAGAAGGTAACCACACACGCCACAAACACAGTCCCACATAGACCTATCACAACTGCAAACCAAACACATAAACACAGAAAAACATTCCCGGAGTCACAAATTACAAACACAGCACACCAACAGAGGCCTCTAAAGCAGACACCCAATCAAACAGCCTCCAAACATAGCACATGCAACACATAGCACACAAAGCTGGTGTGCCAAACAGTCACAGGCCAGAAGGAGAAACAACATGCCTGATACAGTTGTAATAGGTGACTCCATAGTCAGACACACTGCTGTCCCGCACACCAGACTGAACAAGGGAAAGGGTACAGTAAGCTGCCTGTAGGCTGCCACAATATGCCACATAACAGAAGTATGTAGGTCACTCCAAAGCAAGTAGAAATATGATGCAGTCATAGTCCATGCTGGTGTGAATGACCTGAGATGTACCGCCCTAGACTACATGAAAAGAGACATAGATGAGCTATCTGATTATGTAGTCCAGGCCGGTATGACACTCACCGTTCACAGCATCCTACCCTTACCAAGAGTAATGCCACAGTACAAACACGGAATGATCAGTCATAGCAAGTGGCACACTTACTGGTGTCATTCCAAGGGGATCCAATGTCTGTCTGCTTGGGATGTCATGCTTGACAAGCCACGCAGCTGTCCTTGGGATGGCCTGCACCTGTTACCCCTGGGTGTCTGAATATTGGATAAGGCCTTTGCCACCTCCATAGAGCCTTTTGTAGGCAAGGCTGAAAAGACTGACCCACCACCCTAGAAAACATAAGTGGGAAGAAACATAAGAGAAATGCTGACCAATGCCAGATGTGTACACCCCAATATGCATGCTCCCGAGGCCATCCCCAGAATGGAGAACATCGATGTCTGTGCAGTGACAGAAACCTGCTGCAAGCCTCCTGACAGCACACCAGCACTACCAGGTTATACCACGTATCATGTGTCATGGCCCCAAAACCTGGAACAAAACATAAAAGGAGGGTGAGTATCCATAGTCAGCACAGACACCCATACGTCCAGGTAACCGACAATGCACAAGGCATTGGAGTTCACCCATGTGCAACTAACTGTAGGCAAGACTGCTGTGCAGTCTGTAGCATGCTACAGACCGCACTCTCACACACAATAACCCCACCCAGCCGTCCTGAAGACACTGGACAGTATGAATGTCCCACCAAATAACAAACAAGGTACCACAAATTACCACATAGGTGGTAAACCATTATGTATGGAAGGAGTAACCAGACTGTCTACATTTGACACCGTATCAGGAAAGGAGTCACATCTATGGCAACAGAGGTCATTGTGCCCCTATACTCTTCTCTAATCACACCCATAATCTAGTACAATGCCTCATATGGGATGTACCTTACCTGACACCTGCAGCAGTTAGAAAGACCTCAAAGGTACCTCACCAAGAGGATAAAGGGTCCCAAATATATGTCATATGCTGCCTGGCTGTAGACACCCCAGCTGAATACAGTCACATACTGCCTACATGAGGCATTGCATGCCTGTTGTAGGAGGCCATGCCCAACACAGGAGTAATGGACATGCTCCACCCCAGAAAACACAAATCCATCGGAGCTGTGAGAGTGAGAGATGTCAACCTCAACAAATAATGAAATAGGATGTGCTGGTGGGACAGATACATAATCCAGAGGCTCCCCACACCCTGGACCAGAATCCCATTCCATGTTAGGCAGAGCCCCTCACTGACACTCTTCAACAGGAATCTTGCCAAGTGGATGGATGATTGTAGAGTTACACTGGGGGTCTTCACTGTGTCATGTCCAGACAGAGGCACAGCAAAGCAAATCATAAATGGCCATAATATTCACATAGCAAGGGGTGTCAAAAGCCACACACACTCTGGCTAGGCTAACAAATGCCCAGGGTGGATAGCCTAGTATGAACCTATGAACCTATGAAGATACAAATTGTACAGGACACTAAGGATAATCCCAAGGCTTTCACAACTGATAGTAGGAACCATGTTGGGAATTCACAGATATGCCCCGAATCACACAAATATCACAAACACACACACATATTGCCAACATACATCCTGACAGGTGCAGTGCAAACCCCCGAATGCAGAATATCTATCCCAGCAGACTGCTGGCCCCCTGACATTGCAGATGCTGAGGTAACAGCCAACATCTACAAAGCAAAACACACAGCAGCAATGGTATGAGATGGTGTCCTGGGCTTAGTGCAACATGGACTCCAAGATGAATGGAATGCCAAACCACACTACTGCTCAATGTCAGCCTTACCACAGAATATGTACCCAAAGAGCAGTGTACAACAACAGTGGTCCTTCTCAACAAAGGTGTTGCCTGAATGGATACTGAACACTACTACCCCAGAATCCTGAGAAGCTCGGTTTGCACAGCTATGGAAAGGCTCAGCATGTACCACAGACATAAAGATATTGGGGACCTACTGACACTGGACCCAACCCAGTGTGGCCTTCTCAAGTGCAGATCCTGCCCCTAACCATGTTTGACTCAATTGAAACAGCCATTAAGGTCATTGATGAGGGCAATGTGCTCCACACAGTGTATCTGGACCTTGCAAAGGCTTCTATACAATACCCTATGTGTTCATTATAGATAGGCTCACCAGCTTAAATATAAACCCACATGTCAGTAGAGGGGTTGCAAACCAGACCAAGGACAGAACAGGCATGGTCAGACATGCTGCAGCCATGTCAGACTACAAACCAGATATAACTGGCATCCCACAAGGCTTTGTCCTGGGATCTCCCTCGTCTGGTATATATGTCCCATAGGTACAGGCAAACATGGAAGGACTGTGTCCGAACATGTTTGCAGAGGACTACAAACTGCTCACCACATATGATCCACCAGCTGACACAAGCATCCCACAAAAGGGCCACATAGAAACAGACAACTGGTACCATAGCCATGTCAGCAAGCTAAGTGCAGAAACGTGTATAGTCAACCCCCGTGGATATACAGTAAGTGCCCACCAATTACCACATAGGTGTTAACCCATTATGTAGTTAACAAGTAATGAGAGACCTGGGGACACAAGGTGATAGATATCCTGCATTGGACAAACATGTGCTGTAGTGTTTACAGAAACATACCATATACCCACCTAATCATGAAGGCTGTCAGATCTAGATAAGGGGAGGTCATTGTGGCTCTGCAGTCATCCTTCATCAGCGGTACAATTGACTACAATAGCCCTGTGGGATGTACCTCAGCAGACACCTCCATCAACTGTAAAGTCCCCAACAGTACCTCATCAGGAGTATCAAAGAGCTTGCACAGATGCCATGTGTTGCCTGTGTTGCTGGCATCAATAAACATGCTGCACCTTGTACAATCTGAATGGCAGTGAGCTATGCACATGAGAGACCTGAACCCCAGCACTGACTTACATAGGACAAGCTGTACTGCGTGATCCATAACACAGAAGCCACCCCCAGCACAGGCTACCCATAGAGTCACTTATCAATCTTCCTCAATAGGAATCCTGATGAGTGGATGGGAGATGGTAGATTTATCCTGGGTATCACTGTCATGTCACAGGTAGACAGAGGCACAGTATACTAACCATGACATATGTCATGGCAAACTCCACTTACAATGTGTGTTGAAGGACAAACACACTCTCCAACTAGCATTAGACATGGGCTAGGGCACATCGCTAGTGTTTGCAAATGTACACCTATGTTGTGGAATACACTACCAATGTTGGACAAGCCTGGTTTAAGTAGTTCATATCTGAACAGAATGCAACATGGTCCGATGTACACAACTGGCCCGTAACCAGGCTGTTGTGCCCACTATCGAAATGTAAATCAGTGATAGCAGTAAAGTCCAGGATACTGTCCACCACAGTCAAAGTACTACCAGTACACTATACAGTACTACAGTGTTAGGTCAGTGTGAAAGGATGTTGACAACTGTATGCAAAGTATCCCATGCAAACACTGCACGCACAGTATAATCCTGTTCTGTTCACACACAAAGCAGTTGTACAGTAACTACACAACATGACACACAACACACAACCATAAACGGGTGATAGTTGTTGAAGTTCACACTCATCCACAAATGTGGTGGACTGCAGAGTCCAACATATGGAATGCTCACACTGGGTATGCTCACACACTTTGACAACATGCCATGGGAAGGCTGAACTGGGCATGCTCACACACTTAGGCCAAATCTCGGTTTAGCAGTTGGACACACATAGCTGGTATTGTTATGTGTTATTCCAGGAACCAACCACATTATAGCAGTCTGCCCAGTGCACACAGCTAAATGACTACAGAGACATGCGTGATATAGTGGATCCCTCCCATATGCAAACATCTTCCACAGATGCACAAGTTGTTCATACAAACAGGGAATGCTATGGCAATAAAGATGTGCAAACAGTCTATCAGCAACAAATAATGTGCATTTGACAATTAGACATATGGGTGTAGAGGTCAACACTAGGCTGTTTGCCCTAGGGAATGACAGCTTAGCCAGAGTGTGCTTGGTGTCTGCCTCCCCACAGGATGCACATTCCCCTTTCTAAACACAGATGATGTCAGCACCCTATAAGTACAGCAGGAGAAAAGAAACTTCCCAGTAATCCGAATAGCGTGCTCTGCTAATGCATCCATCTCAAGTGTCATAACATAGTTAGGTAGGGTTTTCAAATGCTCAGTGTGTGTGTGAGTGGGGTTGGTGTGTGTGTAAGGCTGTGGGAGAGAAATGTCCCTTTTGGCAACTAGGAAAACACACTACAGGATGCACATTCCCTTTCTAAACACTGATGATGTCAGCACCCAATAAGTACAGCAGGAGAAAAGAAACCTCCCAATAATGTGAATAGCGCGCTCTGCTAATGCGTCCGTCTCAAGTCTCGTAACATAGTTAGGTAGGGGTTTGAATCCTGTGAATGGCAAGTTTGTGTGAGGAAAATGTCCCTTTTGGCAAATAGGAAAACACACTACAGGATGCACATTCCCTTTCGAAACACCAATGATGTCAGCACCCTATAAGTACAGCAGGAGAAAAGAAACCTCCCAGTGATGCGAATAGCGCGCTCTGTTAATGCGTCCGTCTCAAGTGTCATAACATAGCTAGGTAGGGGTTTGAATCCTGTGAATGGCACGTGTGTGTATTTGTCTGAGGGGGGTTTGTGTGTGTGAGGGAAATGTCCCTTTTGGCAAATAGGAAAACACACTACAGGATGCACATTCCCTTTCTAAACACAGATGATGTCAGCACCCTATAAGTACAGCAGGAGAAAAGAAACCTCCCAGTAATACGAATAGCGCGCTCTGCTAATACATCCGTCTCAAGTGTCATAACATAGTTAGGTAGGGTTTTGAATCCTGTGAATTGTAAGTGTGTGTGCTTCTCTGCGGGGGGGTTTGTGTGTGTGAGGGTAATGTCCCTTTTGGCAACTAGGAAAACACACTACAGGATGCACATTCCCTTTTCTAAACACTGATGATGTCAGCACTCTATAAGTATAGCAGGAGAAGGGAAAACACCCAGTAATGGAAATAGCATGCTCTGCTAATGCACCCATCTCAAGTGTCAGCACATAGTCAAATAGAGGTTTGAATCCTGCAATTGGCAAGTGTGTGCTCTTGGCTGAGGGGGTTAGTGTGTGTGAGGACAATGTCCCTTTTGGCAACTAGGTGAACAGACTGCAGGATGCTCATTCCCTTTTCTAAACACTGATGATGTCAGCACTCTATCAGTACAGCAGGAGAAGGAAAAACTCCCAGTAATGCGAATAGCGTGCTCTGCTAATGCGTCTGTCTCAAGTGTCATAACATAGTTAAGTAGGGGTTTGAGTCCTGTAAGTGACAAGTGTGTGCCTCTATTTGAGGGGGTTAGTGTGTGTGAAGGTAATGTCCATTTTGATGCTCATTCCCTTTTCTAAACACTGATGATGTCAGCACTCTATAAGTATAGCAGGAGAAGGGAAAACTCCCACTAATGCAAATAGTGTGCTCTGCTAATGCGTCTGTCTCAAGTGTCATAACATAGTCAGACAGGGGTTTGAATCCTGCAATTGGCAAGTGTGTGTTTTTGGCTGAGGGGGGTTAGTGTGTGTGAGGACAATGTCCCTTTTGGCAACTAGGTGAACAGACTACAGGATGCACATTCCCCTTTCTAGACACTGTTCAGCAGAAGGCCATGGCTCTGGCACAAGTTGTCTGTTGCTATGATGCCCCTTTGGAAGATGCTTGTGTCAGCTGGAGAGGCGATTATGGTGGCCTGTTTGCAGTCATCTGCATATTTGGACAGCCACAGTCCATCCGTGTTGGCCTGTACCTCCAATAAATATATACCAAACAAGAGGGTCCCAGGACTGAGCCTTGTGGGACACAACCCGTAACTGTTGTGGGGTCTGGCATGGCTCCAGAAATGCTAACCATGTGGGTTCTGTCCTTGAGCCACTGTGCAATCCATCTAGTGACATAGGGCCTTATATTTAAGCTGGTGAGCTTCTCTAGAATGCCCAAGTGGGGTATTGTTGTGAAGGCTTCTGCAAGGTCCAGGTAGGCTGTGTGAACCACCTTCCCCTCGTCAATGGCCTCGGTGACTGTTTCAAAGAAATCAACCGGGTTAAACCCGGTAGTGCTGGTGTGCTCTCAGTAGCCCTGAACCAGGCATCTATTACTGCACAGATATCGATGTTTTCCATGCCAAGGAGTGTTTTGGGTGCATGCATCTGGAGGTTTAGACATCTGGCATTGGGTAGCATTGCTCTTAGTTTCTTATCCCTTGTGATACCTATGAAGGTGGGTTTGTCATTTCAGCCCTGCCTAACATAGGCACTATGGGGGTAGCAAGAGCCTTTGCCAATATCTGAATGACCAATGCAAACTGTACACATGCTCATAGGATGCAAGTGTCAAGGATTATGCTGAGTGGCCAGTATAGTCCTCCAGCATGGGTCCTCTGAAGTCATCCACCCCAGTCTACACAAGTGTAGAGTCTGCTTGTGCTAAACACAGTTTGTGTGCAGTGACAACCTTGCCTGGGGGTGGAGATGGGATATGGATGTCCAGGGAAAGGTGGACATGGGCAGGTATCAACAATGGTGGTCTACCTCTGGTGTGGAACAGTGAGTACCCACGTTGCAGATGGACAGGTGCAATATGTATTAACCCATGTGGCTGTGGTGTGTGGTTCTGCCATAGCACATGGACCCACAAATTGTAGTGGCGGTAGGGTAAAGTGGTAGAGGCCTGAGTAGTTCTCACACACAATATGCCTGTACCTGATGTTATCAACTGGAATGGTGTATGTGAATACCTTCATATCCTGGCACTGTTCCCAGGGAAGCTAGGTGTGTGTCCTGGATGTGGGTGTGGTGTGCTGGACTGGTTGTGTTGTGTGTTACAGGTCCTGTGGTCCCAAAGCATGGTATAAAACATAACCTGCCAGTGCGATGTGCACATCTGACCCTGATGTAGGTGGCTGCAAATGCATATACATGCTATCCCCCACCTGACAGGTAGTACGACAACCACAAACCTCTGTGAAAATGAAGATCTCAGCACCCTAGAAATACTACAGGTGCAGAACAGATGCCCAGTAATTTGGATAGTGTGCTCTGTTAATGCATCGTCCTCAAGTGTCATAATATAGTTAGGTAGGGGTTCGAATCCTGCAAATGCTCAGTGTGGGTGAGTGGGGTTTGTGTGTGTGAAAGGCTGTAAGAGGGAAATGTTCCTTTTGCCAACTGGGAGAACACACTACAGGATGCACACGCCCCTTTCTTAACACAGATGATGTCAGCACCCTATAAGTACAGCAGGAGAAGGGAAGCCTCCCAGTAATGCGAATAGCGCGCTCTGCTAATGCGTTTCCCCTGTGTATCGTAATGTAATTAGGTAGGATTTTGAAACCTGTAAAGACATGTGTGTGTGTGCATTTCCGTATGAAAAACATGTTAGTTTTGGCAATCAGGTGATCACACTACCTGATGCACATTACCCTTTCAAAGTACTGATGTTGTCAGAACCCTATAAGTATAGCCAGAGACGAGGAACTATCTAGTAAACCGAACAGTGCGCTTTGCTAATGCGTCCCTCTCACGTGTCATGACATAGGTAGGTAGGGGAATGAATCCTGCATATGGCAAGTGTGCGTGTGTGGGGTAGGGTGTGTGTAAATGCAAGTGTGGGGAACAGATCCTTTGGCAAATACTACTATACACCAGATGCTGCATACCCCAGTAAACACAGGGGATGTCACCACACTATCAGCACAGCCAGACAGGGCTAGTTGGCTAGTAATGCCAATAGTGTGCTCTGCTACTGTGTCTATTACTATCGTCAGAGTACAGATAGGCATGTTTTGGTAACCCACAACTATCACGTGTGGTTGTGTCACACAGTATGACCTTGTGCGGGTGTTTGTACATAACAATGCATGCCATTGCCTAACCCAGCAATGGCATTGCACACATGATGTATGTGTGTGACACATACACATAAATACTTGTGACCTGCAGTAGTTACCATGTCTGCCACATGCTTTGTGTGGATAAATGGTATTAGCAATGTATACCAATATGACTGTGTGTCTTACTGTGCAGGGTCCGTGGTATGTCCCTATACAGTGTGGGTGTCTATGGTGAAAGACCTACAGCAGGGGATACACATCTGGTCTGGGCCATATAGTGTACATGTAGTCAATGTACAGGTGCTGTATGTTCCCACCTGTTGTGGTAGTGGTAACATGTCATTCCACTGCATTTCGGTGACCACATGCTGTGAACTCTTCAACTAGAGTGTTGTAGCTACAGTAATGCTCACACACAATGTTCGGCTGGATGCAGTATGGCCTTATAAACACAGTTCATGGGACTGTCATATTGCCGGTGTTGTTATGGAGGATAGGTGGTCTTCCTGTGTATGTGAGGGTTGTGTGTGCCATGCTATGAACCAGATGGCAGTCCGACACACTGTCAGCTGCACTTGAGTAGGCCCTGATGGTTTGTGCTGTGCCAACAACCTGGAGGTGTGTGTATCTGTGTTAACTTGGGATACCACCCCCCCTATCCATGTGTGTTACATGTGTAGGGGACGACAGGCATGGTATGGGGCATAACCTGTCAGTGATGGGTAACACCTGTGAGCCATGAATCATGCATCCGGTACTGCACAGACACGGCAGTTCACCATGCTGAGGGCAGTGTCTGGTGCATGCATCCTCTGGTGTACACTGCTGTAGTTGTGTAGCAGCGCTGTTAGTGTCCTAACCTGTGTGATACCCATGGAGGTCGCTATGTAAACCATGTCCTGCAGCATAAGGCAGTATGTGTGTACCAAGGAGCCTTGCCAGTATACATCGGGCCATGTGTGTCACGTGCAAGATGACCCGTGAACATCAATGTGGCTTCCCTAGCATGTAAGCACACGTTGACAGCCAGTGGATACCCTATGAATGACACTGGAGACTGAGCATAATGTAGACATACAACAGCCTTCCCACATATAGTGGTAGAATACCTGGGGAGGGTATGTTGGCAACCAACATCAGGCTCATACTGGCCTGTGCCACATGCTGAGAGATCCATTCTATGTTCCCTATCATGTAGTCCAGGGAGGTATGTCCCAGGCAGCCACACTGGCATGGTCAATGAGTGAGTCATATCTGTCCATGCCTCTGTCTGACCTGTATGCATGTGTGCTGTGGTGGACCATAGTGCCCTGAGTCATATCACTGTGCCCTTCACCAGATACAGCCTGTTGAGCGGGACCCCAGTGCAGCACACATGACAGGTACCTGACACGTCTGTAGCAGGTGTGTTGTGTAGCCCTACAGGCTGTGGGTGTGTGGCACAGGGATGTGCGTGCCATGTGTGGCATGTGCTCTGTTCTGACGGAACATATGCCTGTGTGCCAGCTGCGGAGGTGTGTGATGCACAGGCAGGCTGCTAGTCTGAGTCCCCACGTATGCCCCAGTGTGTTCAGCATGTTGTCAGTGTGTGTCAATGTCTGACTGGTATTGTCGTCACTGTAATATCATGTATTGATTTATTTATTTATCCTACATATGTTGACTGGGATAGCCCAACTGGATGCATGTCCATTCCCAGGGTAGGCCCATGGAGACAAGCTACGAGGGTAGCAGATACAGCATTACAGAATACTAGCATGACATAGTACAAACAGATTATTTACAGAGATTACATAAGTAAGCAGGTCCAACATGTTCCACAGGTTAATGTTAGACCTGAGCACAAGCCAGGATTAAATTGTAATTACACAGTACAGTGGTTCACACAGGTTACACATCCGAGTTAGCCAGGCCTGATACACTGACATAGCCAGTTACATGACAAATGTTGTTTGAGTCTACTGTTAAATGACCTAAGGTGGACATTAGGGTAATATCAGCTGGAAGTGAGTTCCAGGATCTACTTACAGGATTTGCAAAGAGAGAATCACCAGCTGTGTTAATAAACTCGCTAGTTTGAAGTAGTACAATGTTAGAGGATCGAAGCGGTCTAGGATTGTTATAGGGGGTGATTATAATTTAAGTGCAGGAGTATTGTCTGGATTATAGAGGATTTTATAGGCCATAATCAGTTGGTTATACTGTATTAGGCTGGGTATTGCAAGCCAACCAAGCTGATTTAGATTGATGCAATGATGTGTCCTAACAGGCGGGCCAGTGGCAAACCTGGCAATGTGGTTGTAGCAAATCCAGTGCTTGTTAAGGACAGTCTTGTTCATATGTGAGAGTAGAGGGGATGCATACAGAAGGGCTGAAACAAGGTGTGAGCGAGCTATGGCACCTTTAGCTGGAGGGGCTAGGAATGCTTTAATTCTGTAAAGTGACCCTAGCTTTCATTGATGGCTTTGCTAATCTGGTTAACATGTATGTCACATATGAGGTTATTGTCTATGATGACACCTAATAGTTTTGGAGATGGGTCAGGGTAGATTATTGTGCCATCAGTTGATGTTATGGTAACGGTGAACGTGGTAGACCTACGTGTTGGTGGAATAACAGCAGTTCAGTTTGATTGGGATTTAGGATCAGACGATGTTCAGAAAGCCAGTTTGCTATTGTATTACAGGTGGTCTGGGTAGCTGACCATAACTCTACTGGAGATGTGGCTGAGCAGATCAGAGTAGAGTATACAGCATATTGGATACAGCTGGCTTTTGGGATGACAGTATAATGGTCGTTAATGACGATGGAGGACAGCAAGGGCCCTAGTATAGAGCCTTGTGGTACTCTGAGGGTGTTAGGTAGAAGGTTAGAGGGTTTGTTCTGCCAGAGGCTGGCCTGCTGTTGACCATGCAGGTAGGATTGACACCATTGGAAGGCTCCAGTATCTAGACAGTCTGTGCAGGGTGTGGAGTCCAAGTTGGTGATCAACCATATCGTATGCCTTTGAGTTATCCAAAAAAAGGGCTGTGGATATATACTTGATGTTGCAAGTATGGCTTATGGTGTTAGTAAAGGCTAGGAGGCCTGACGTAGTGCTGTGATGAGGACGTAAGCCATGCTGAGTGTCTGCCATAATGCGAGTTTGGATTAGGTGGTGCATGACTTGTCTATGATGAAAGTCTCCATAATCTCTGCAAGTGGAGAGTGTATAGCTATTGGCCTATCAGTGGAGACTTCAGTAGAGCTGCCTCCTGTGTGAAGTGGGATTACATATGACATTTTCCAGATGGTGGGAAAGTTAGATTCTAACATAGTACCTTTGATTACCTTTGAGACGGGGTAAGCAATAGCATCATCTGGTTTTGATAGGTACTCGGCAGGGTGTTGATCAGCACACAGTGTAGTGGGTTTCACTGTTACAACCAAGGTACGGAGAAGTGAAGTGGTGACTGGTTGGCAGCTGGACGCAAGTAGTTTTCTAGGGGTGCTGCTTTCAGGACCAGGAGAGCTAGGAGGTAGATGGCAAGCTAGGGCCTGCACTGTCTCAGTAAAGGACTGGTCAAAGCTATCAGGAACATCTTCAGGGGTATTATCAATAGTAGCAGCAGGGATTGAGTTTGACGTTTGTCCTGGACGTAGTATATATGACATGCCACCTGACAGGGTATGGCATCACTGGGTTCAGAGAGACCAGTCCCCAGATTGGCTGTGTGGTGGCATCCCACACATGTGTTGTACATTCCTGGCCAAGGGTGATGGCTGACTGCATACATGTGGCAGCTGTGACAATGACACATGACCCACATAAACCACGACTGGACCATAGAGGCGATTCACAGGTTACCTTTGTACATGCCACCCTAGTAGTGTGATTGCCATGGTGAGTACCAACACATAGGGCCAATGGGGAACAACATACTGAAGGTGTGTATGTGTGGGTGGACTGCCTCTGTCTCATAGCACTGACATATATGACTGCACACGTGGGTAAATGCCAGGTAAGATGTGTGCAATGTGTCACAGGCAACGTACATGCGTACAGGACAGACAGTGACGTTCTGTCATGTGTAAGGTTGACATACATATGGTACGCTATGCAGATGTCACTAGCAGTCTACAGAAGCACTGTAACTCTGCATTGCAGGTGTAAGCAGTGTTCCAGGGGACCCCAGGTGAACATGCATGCAAACAAGGCTACAGTACACAGGGCTGGAAGTACTGCATCATACAACAAAGAAGGGGTAACAATAACAGTAAGTAACAATGCAAATATGTAGGCACTATCAACATGTACCCAGGAATACGCAGCACAGATGCCCATGGTGGAACCGATATTATGTCATACTTATTTGTGGTCTGGACAACATTGGTACTGCACACATATCTAGATGCATGAACATACACATGGCATAGTCGTTGTGGGCATCTTGACACCATTACTGTACATGTCCACCATTGCATATCACTACTTGCGTTAGATTTCCCCCTGTGCTACCCATGTATGCGGCTATCTGTTGACAACCTTACCACCGGCATGCAATTATGTGCAGCTGTTATACTTTGGTATGTACTATGGGTGCAGATAACAATTCAGGACATTCATACAGTTACTACAGCAGGCATGCTGGGGTACACACACAGTCATAGCAGCACACTGTACTGTTACCAACATGATACTACTAATACACGTCTATGTAGTCACCCTGTGCATCAGCAACGTGTTTACCTGTTCCCGCAATGATGTTGGAGATTGCAGGGGGTGGCACAGTGTCATCATATGCACAGGGTGTGGATTAGGTATGCCTGAGTCAGCCACTGATACCACCAATTGACATGTGTGTGTATGTGTGTTGGTGAGGGGCAGCAGTACAGGGTGGGGCAGTGTTGGTGCAGTGTGTGCATGTATGTGGTTGCCCTAAGTGTTAACATTCCGCATGTGTGTATGCACGCACACAGTTCCACCTCATGGCTGCCATATACAGGGGTTTGTGGACAGCCACAGACTGCACCTGGCAGGCCATACAGATCAGTGTCTGTGTGCACGGACACGGTACCTGTGCCTGGCAGGGGTGCTACGGACCGTATCCAGTACAAAGCCTGACTGGGTACTGTCATCAGAAGCGGGAGTGTGTTGACTGGACACATGTCCCTGTTGGGACTGTCCAGAGCCACGTGCACGTGGTCTCCTGGGATGTTCCGATGACAGCACAGACCCAGCATTGCTGGGGCTGCTGCTGGCACTATGGGGGCGTGAGCCTGTTGCCATCGACGCTGACTGCCAGCTGCTGCCGCTGCCGGCATATGGCCACGTCGATGCCGCAGACGCCCACCATTGCCCTGGCTCATGGACATCTGGTTGTGGAACTGCTGTAATATGTCCCCACAACGTCTGTCTATGACATTGGTGAAGTTACGGATAGCATCCGCAATGTCACGCATACTGTCTGTCATGGCTGTGCGGCATGCTCTGAGCTCCCTCAGACCCTGTCTGGTATACCTTTCCGTACATGACTGAGCCTGCATGACAGTCCGAAACATCGCTGAGGTTGACAGACCTCTTTGGGCACGTCGGCCAGAGGCAGTACATCCACGGATGCTCCCACGAGAACCCATGGGCAACTGTCTGTGTGGTACCATCGGAGGACCCTGCCCATGGCTGCTGTGTGGGGATGCATGTGCCACAGGTACCACATTACCCTGGTCTATGCCCGCTGTATCCTGTCCATCACCTAGGGGCAATGGTGACATAGGATGTATAGGCAGGATGACTGTGCGCAATGATGGGGTTGACAGCTGTGTACTGTCAATTGGCTGACCAATGGCAGACCCTGACACACCTTCCTGTACCATTACACATATATCATCATTACCAGTAGCCGTGGCACAGGATTCAGGTTCCTGCTGCAGGTCACCAGAGCAGCCCCAGAACCTGTGGGATGAAGACAGGAAACACAGTTTACATTCTCCAGACATTGTTACCAGTGATGCACTTATACACACATGCACACATGGACACATGCACACAGGCACACATGCACACATGCACACATGCACACATGCACACATGCACACGTGGACACATGCACACATGGACACATGCACACATGCACACATGTTCACATGCACACATGCACACATGCACACATGGTCACGTGTACACATGCACACATGCACACATGCACACATGGACACAGGCACACATACACACATGCACACATGGACACAGGCACACATGCACACATGCACGCGTGGACACAGGCACACATGCACACATGCACACGTGGACACAGGCACACATGCACACTTGGACACAGGCACACCTGCACACATGCACACAGGCACACCTGCACACATGCACACATGGACACTGACACACCTGCACACATGCACACATGCACACCCTGCAGTATACACACAGAGCACTACTGAGTTACACTACTGTTACTAGCATTATCAGGACTATTATAGGTTATGTTAAACACACTCACCAGCATGGATGGCCTGTCTCTCTGTAACCCTGGAGGGACCTGCAGAAATGATGAGATTACTGTCAGTGGGCACATCTGTCCCATTGATTTTGCATATGATACAGTGTACAGAACAGTCAGGTGTACATATGGCATATTACTTGCATGCTCCATGTCGTGCTGCTGTGTGGAACCAGCCAACATCATAATGCAGGTGTACTGCTGTTGGTGTTCCGGGGCTGGAGCCACAACACTTAGGAGTAGCCCCTCCAGTCTGGTGAGGGGGGGATGTGTGGCCACCCCACCTCCTGTGGCGACCTGTTGCCTGTGGATATCTGATGCACGCTGCCGGACACTTCGGATTAAATCACTGCAGTGATGTCGTACCTGCTCATATGTCCTGTTATGCGTGCCAATTTCATTTACCCTACGGACAAGGTCTTGCCACAGTGCGGCCCTCTCCTGCTGGTTCTGACTGGTGCGGGAAAACAGGATGTCATACTCCCGCACCAGGCTCTGGTGGATCTCCTCATCCTCCGCCACGGAGTAGGCGGGGTTACGCTGTCGCACCATCTCCCTGGAAGAGAACACAGACAGGATATCAGCAGACCATGTCAGCAATGTATGGCACACATACTATACATGATACTCATGTGTAGTGATATACTACTACTCCCATATTTTGCATGTGTGTGTGTCGTGGTGGATACACAGGTACATGGCCAGATATCAGTGCTCAGTCAACACCTGTGCAACAATACCTGCCACATTCCACACAACGTAGTAGCATGCCCCATCGGTCAGCACACACTGACAGGTGCTATGCACAACCTCACTCTGGGGTTCATCCCAAGGTACTGTATGTGGGACACCGTCCACTACTGTGATGTGGACAGACGTTACTCAGCCTGGATATACATATCCCACCACCACCACCAGCACAGTAGACTACTTTGAGATGTATGTGGTTAGACAGTTATTCACTTGCTGGGACTGGGATGGTATCCATGCAGCACACTGGGCCAGTGAAAGCCACAAGCCACACTGCTGACCCCTTTGCAAATGCTTACCACGGACATGCTGCGGATTGCATGACACTTGCACACACATGTCTAACCCAGACCCTATGCACAGAGGTTAGGCATCCTGTCCAGTGGACCCCAGACAGAGGCAGATTGTATAACAATAGCAGGAGGCTACTGCATTTCAGGAACAACATCACTGTGACCTCCCCTTGTGTGTGTGCCTACCAGCACTCTGAGACATACTACAGCACATAACACTGATAGTTTTATCTTGGCCGTATGGTGGCTGATATTAGGTGCCTGGACTGTGGCTACAGCAACAACAGTCCCACAACACTCACGGGGCACCCTGGACTCGACCCTGGGATACACATCATGGGCCATATCTGCTGCTGGTCTTGGCTGCTATATTATATGGGTATGCATGTGCAGTGACATCAGGTACCTGCAGGGTACCTGCAGACACTGTTCCAAGCCAGTTGCCTTTTGGATGGGCTGATCTGGAAGCAGTCACTACAGCCATTGCTAGGCCAACGCACAGACACATGCTACCAGGATCCTGGCCTATGACTGCTTGACATGTGATGTATGGTCATCCCTTTTGTTGGAACCACGTACACACAACATATCACATGGACATACCTATGGATACAGACCTATGACACATTTGGAGGGTTCACAGTATGCACACTATTAACCTGCTACTTTGCATTACCTCTGTTTGTCGCAGCTGGTTGCTACCACAGCTTCTGCTTGTTGCTGCTACTGTCAGTGCTGACAGCTTCAGGGTACAGAGAGTCACAGTGTCTGTTTTTTTTTTTTATTTTTGTCTCTCTCTCTCTCTCTCTCTCTCTCTCTCTTCTGCCCCTCCCTCTGTCTGCTTACAGACAATGCAATGAATGTATTGCATGTGGGGAGTGTTAGCACTGGATGCTTTTGCAGGTATCTGCATAGGTCCATGTGATGGCCTCTGCACCAATTGAAGGCCAGCATTTGCTAACTGCATACAGCCAGTTGTGTACTGATTGCAGTTCTCACTGTGATTTCAGGTCAGTGCTATAAAAGGGTATGTGTGATAGGCGTTGCCCTTTCAGATTGTGAGGGCGGGGACCATGCTGGTATGCTGTGGACAGTGTTCTGTGACTGTAAAGGTTAGTATCTCTCTCATGCTTCAGGCTGTGTTGTATATTCACAATTCTCCATTCCTCTTTCATGTTCCCTGTAGCAAGTGTGTATGCACATTGACTCCTACAACTATATATATATATATATATATATATATATATATATATATATATATATATATATATATATATATGTGTGTGTGTACATATAAATACATATATCTATGTACTTTAACTGACCTTATTATCTACAGGCTGCCAACTAGCATGGCTGTTTCTTTTCACACACTACTATTATGGATATCCAGTGGTTTTGACATTTATTTTAAATGACATGCTTTGTGTACTACACATCCTATATTCCCTTTACAGTCATCCCTACTTTTACAAGTTATATTTATTTTAGCACAATGTTTTTGTATAAGAGTCATGGCTTAGTAGTAGGTTGTACAGACTAGTATTTCCAAGGTCCTGGGTTCGGGACTGACAGTGAGAGTTTATTTTTCTTTTGAACTGAGTACAGGACCTGTCAATCACAGTGACTAAGGCACTTTTAAGCAGTTGTAGCCGGGCTAGCACTGGTTTGCGCGGAGCTCACGCATGCGCACTGGCGGTTAGCTCCACGCACACTTGCGCTATTTTCTTTGAAAGAAAAGAAAATGGGGAGACAGGAAAGTGGTGAAAAAGGGGTCACAAAGAGGGTAAGACAGTAGGGAAACAAGCTTGGGATGTGCAGGAGGGATGTAGGTAAAGCCCATAGCTGCCCATTTCTTCATCAGCAACAGCTGTGCATATGTATGTAATTTGGTGTGACATTTGAAACCTTCCACCCCTGAGAGAGGTGTCAGGACAACAATAATACTTGTTGTACAGCCAATTGTAATTGATAGGTTCCATGTCCAGCGGACATGTGTGCGGAATGGGCAGCTATGTATGGGGCATAATTTTTTTGTGGGTACAGAGTGCCCTTTTTTTATTTATTTATTTTTTTCAGGTAAGAGTGGTATGTCAGGTGAAGGAAGTCGGTTCAGATGGGGAGGTACATTGGGTAGGTAAACAGACAAGACAAACAAGACGCATACAGGGGCGGTGTATGACACGTGTGGGGGGGTTACACAATTGACGGGGACGGAGGTTTGGATATCCAGAGCCCATGAGCCCACAGATGGCAACAGTGGAACTGATATCCCCACCCATAGGCAGTTGCCACTGTTCCTTCACTGCCCAGGACGGGGCTGTGCTGGGGCTGTGTAGGCGGGGCAACAGGCATGCCCGTTAGTTGCGCCACCCGTGCCTCGAGCTGGCGTAGGGGCTCAAGGACAGAGTCCCGAATCTCCCTACCCACTACAGTCCGGACGCTACAGAGGGTGAGTGGTGGATCTCCTCCGGCCACACTTGCAGAGGGGGGGCGAGCCCCATCCCCTGCAGCGCTTCCACCCGCAGGTGGCACAGGGCCAACGGAGGAGGGTCCGGACTCGGCACTAGTGCCAGGTGCACTCGCCAGCTGAGGTGGGAGAGGTGGGTCCGCTGGAACCCGCCTTCCCTGTTGTACTATGATTTGCATTATGTCATGACAGTTTGGGTTAGTGACATATAATACCATTCGCAGTTAGTTGTAACAGCATGCATTAGTATTCCCATTAACCAAACACCCAGATATTCACACCATTGAACAGTGTGCATAACACATGCATAATTTGAACAGAAATACACAGTCCAACAACATGCAGGGATAATTGATGGCAACAGGCCATCAGGTGTGGATGTATGAACAGGGCAGATGCATCAACGGACATGCAAATATATATGACCCAACAGGACAAACTTCCAGGGGTGTTAATTGTGATTGCACATACCATTTTCACGTGGAATGGGTTATATGTGGTTATAGGGTGGGGTAAAGAAAGTAATATTAACACCTTGAATAACAATACATATGCTGTACATTTCTAATAGCTACAGTTATATACACACTACTGTTCTAACTACAGTGTCCTATATGATAACTATTTCACCTTGCTGATAGGACTGTTACTGCAACATCAATATACATTTTAGTGTTCTTCATACACATTCATATCAGGCTTTGTTCAGCTACATCATCTTGCTACTTTTGCTTTATATAGCTGTAGACAAGTGTGGATGTTTGGTATATCAGACAATCATCCTATCTGCGTATTTCAGACTGGGAGCAACATATCCAGATTTTGGGATACACATTCCACATGCAGCAACACTTTGAACAGATTTCGCTGTTTGGTTCTGAGTCTCACATGCATTTCATTCTGTCTTGACTGCAGTATACTTTATTCAGGGGTTATTACTACTGTATTGCTGGATTCATGACACTTTCTCACACTCTCTCACTTGCTTTCATTTTACTATTCAAGATGGTACTTCTAGGCTTTATTGACATGTTTTAACAGTAGTTATTACAATCCTTTCCAGCAGTCTCACTTCTGTCATATTTCAGTATTTCCACAGGGATATATTTCACACATGTGATTTCATCATCTTCTGCAGCTATACTTTTCAGCCTGCTGCAGGTTGTGTACTATTTTATTACAGGCAGGGCATTTTTATTTCAGAATATATGTTGGACAGTTTCATGTTTAGTTTACACTTACAGGTTGGGAACTCTTGTAGTCAGGCAATACTTGCATACACTTTCACACTGTTACTTGCAGATTTTATTCCTTACTGGCTACACTGCACTCTTTTGCTGACTGTCATACTTTTATATTTATTTACAGTTACTGGTAGTGGATTACTGACCTGCCTGGTGGCGCAACCGCACCAGCCTATTGCCATAGGCTCTGCGGTTTGCAGAACGGACACCTGCAGCTGTAATATA
Source organism: Protopterus annectens (assembly GCF_019279795.1). Classification (NCBI taxonomy): domain Eukaryota; kingdom Metazoa; phylum Chordata; order Ceratodontiformes; family Protopteridae; genus Protopterus; species Protopterus annectens. The sequence continues at coordinate 490,068,157 of NC_056734.1, forward strand.
AATGAAGTAATATTGGAATACACATCTCCATAATATCAGCTAGTTTAATTTTTTACATACATAATTAAATGTTACTTACTCAGTAGTGGGGCATTGGGTGTTTGCCAGGCCTCCTGGATCCAAAGGTTCAGTTGGTCCTGCTTGCGTCTCTTCAGGTCCGCATGGTGGTGATGGACCTGCTCACCAGTCCTTGGAATCCCTGTGGCACTGGTAAGATCATGAGCCAACTGGTCCCACGCCTCAGCCCTGTATGCTCCCCAGAGGACCTGGCCCTGCATGAGTTGGGCCTCATGATTGTGGACTAGGAGCCAGGCCATATACCTGGACTCCTCAACACCCCACCTCTGTGCTCGAAAGCGACTACCCTCACCTACTCCTGACATTCTGCCTGCAGGTCTGTTCTACAATCGTTTATGCTGTGTATTCCCTCCTATGGGGCTTATATAGTCCGTTTTTCCCGCACATATCTGTGATTGGCCATTTTGAAATTGTATCAACTTCAGTAAACCTGCATTGTCATGCTGTAGTTTGTATTCATTCCTATATATTAGCTATTATTGCATTTCTAAGTCCTGCTGTCATGGCTTAGTGGTTCTGTACTTTGACTATGGTGTATAGTATCCTGGGTTCGAACCTGGCCACTGCTTTTTATTTTTCATGACTGTCTAGACATGCTGAGGGGTGTGTCTGTGTAAAGGCAGTTTTGATACGGCTTGCTCAACGTTGCCCATCAGCTTGTGCGGTGCGCAGCTCCACGCAAACAGGGTACACTGCTTTAAGCCTCATTTGGCTATCGGCACGCATATTACACTCAGCTCAGTTAGGGGCACATAGATATAGCGTGTTAAACCACTGCTCAGCTACGGGCACTCATTTTGCACCAGTTAAACCACTGCTCATCTACGGGCAGATACACTCACCCTGTTAAACTGTAGCTCATCTATGGGCACATCTGGCATTTTTTATTCTTTTGTTACCTCACATTTCTTCAATATGAATGGGCTATTTCATTACATTTTACATGAGTTGTGGTTTTATGTCTACATATTTGTCAGGGACTTGTTTCCTGCTTATTTTGCAAAAAAAAAAATGGTGTTGTGGGGGCTCGAACCATGGATGCCTGCTCTGCAGCCAGCATCTCTACCGCTACGCTATTGCTTCCTGCTTTATTTTGCATATTTAGTTTTTATATGCTTTCCCACTGATTGCTAACTGTAGCTGCGCTACGGGCACGCCCGTGCAAACGAGCGCACTCACGGTTAAACATCTTTACAGTTTAAAAAAAAATTATAACATGTTCATTTATATTTCTTTTATGTTCATAGTCTGTGGGTCATGTGTTGTGTTCTGTTTATTCACATTTCCGTGGACTCTGTCGTGGGTGTTTCCTTTGGGTACTTTTCCTCTTCTGGGGGCATGTCCGCTTACAGGGCTCGGCCTACGGACACGCCCCCTACTGTCTTACACGGACCGTGTTGGCCTTCAGTGTGATTCAGCATGCTCTCATTAATATGCAGGGCATGCTGACATCACTCCGTTTAACTGCAGCCTCCGTGTATGAGTTATAACTCTTACACGGAGGCTTCGTGAATCCTGACCTCTATCTCAGAGTGGTTTGTCCGGTGTTCCAATTCCAGAGGAAGTTCCAGACAATATTTCCATTCCAGTGATGAATCCAGAAGTTCCTGATACCAGTTTTTCACCAAAGACTGTCTCTGTTCCCAAATTCAGTCCAGATTATTATGTTACAAGATCTGGTCGTATCTCTACACCATGTAACAGACACATGGCAACTTGGACATGAACATTGTGTTTGTTTCTAATGTCTATAGTAATGCATGTTTAACTCTAATGTTGTTTTTACCAAGGGCAATCTTTTTAAGAGGGATGATGTAGATCAAATTGTATATATGTATATTTAAGAAGCTTCCACAAGTGTATAAATACTGAGCACGTGCGAGCCTGACTGCCATTTTTTAGTAAGCTGTTGAGATGTAAGCATGTAAGTAAGGTCTGTCTGTTAACCAGTTTGTTTGTATTTTATGATACTGCTATCCATCCTGATGTGTTTCTATGTATTAAAGCATCTAAAGGAAATACTCCACCTGCATGACTTCTATGTTAGAGAGGGACAAGCGACAGATATGGTTTCTAGAGCCAGAGCAGGTTTTGTGGAAACCACTTTATGTGGATTTGTTGAGAGCTCTTCTTAGCCTTCCACCTCACATTCTGTTTCTTGAGCTTTTTTATTCTCCTTTCTATGACAAATACTGCAACAGGAATATAGACGGACATAGTACAGTTGTGTAAAATCTTACCATGACAGTAGATATCCTTTTCTTCACTGTTGCAGTATCCGCTCCCTCCCTCCAACCCCTTCTTGTTTATTCTGCAGTTTTTCCTTCTGGATCTGCAGGACTCCTTTTTCCTATGGCAACTGTTCCTTCTGGGGCAATTCAGTTCTAGGTAGTTGCATCTATATGTCCCTTTTATGCCCTACTTTCTGTGCAGGGAGCATGCAAGATCTTTTTTAAGCTTTTTCATACTGGCCGAGCATCCAGCTGCACAGGGCAGGACAATCTGTCTATGACCAATACTGCAACAGTGAAGAGAAGGACATCTGCTGTTATGGTAAGATTTTACAAAATTGTACTTTCTCTTATTTTTTTCTTTTAAACAAGAAACAACTTTATTAAATTATCACATATAACAAAGGCAATCTTACATTTATGTAAATGAAAACAAACCATCCTGATGCAATTCTAGTTGCAGACGTGATACATGACAAGCCATGTTGACACAACTGTATTTGCAAATATTATACATCATTTATAATTTATCCAGTCATTGTCAGTCAAGCCTTACATAGTGCTTTCAAATCCTGCCTTCTTTTAAACCCCGTTCCTCCTCTGTATGTATTGCTCCAACAATCCAATTTTTCCTTTGTAATTTGCTCCTGCCCTTTTCTAAAGATCCCAATTCCAGTTGTTTTATCTCTGCTACTATATTCGCTATTTCTAGTACAGTTGGTTTAGACTTTGATTTCCATTTTCTAGTAATTGCTTTTTTGGCAGCACCATAATTAAACTCAGAAAGGCATTACTATGTCAAGGCAATTCCGATTCTGTATCATAGTTCAAAAAATAATTTCCTTAGTTACGCCAATTTACTCACTCAGTATCTCTGATGAAACAGTCTACAGGGGATCTTTAAAGTCTGCCAACTCATTACACTCCCAGAAAATATGTTCCCAGTTACCTCTTTCTTCTTCATCACACCTCCAACATTTGCTGCCTACCTGTGGAAAAATTCTTTGGAGTCTACTTGGGTATAAAAATGCCTATGTAAACACTTCCAAAGATCCTAAATCTTATAGACTTTATTCCATATTTGAGTGACAATCATATATTGCTCCCATTGTTTCTTTGTGAATTGCTTATCCAGTCTCTCTTCCCAATCCTTCTAACCTCCTCTGATTGATTCTTATAGTTAGCATGCAATATTTTATATGTTCTACCAATTATTCATTTTGCAATGGCAGCCTCTGTTCTAGATTATGCTAAAAACTCTACCAGTGCTGGTCTTTCATTTAGGACCCCATATTTCTTTCTCGTTTCCTATACTCTGATATCAGTCATTGATAGGGAAAGCAATCTCTAACTTGCAGTCCAAGTCCCTCTTCCCATTCTATTACCTTTCCCTCTCTAGTTATTTGCTCCCAATACCTTGGTTCCTTTGCCAGTTTTCTCCAATATATTCCAGTCCCATCTTGCCTATTGTCTGTATCCCTAATTGCAGTCATCCCTATCAGCAGAATCTCCTTTCTCCATTCCAATGTTGGCTTAGTTCTTAGAATACCTTCTGCTACTATATGAATATAATGTTCTGTATGATTACTGTTACTCTCCTTCAAGGTCTGCATCCAAAATTCAAGTCTCTCCTTGTTCCTTGAGCTTCCCTCCTTGTTTTACCATCATCCCATTTCACAATGAATTATAGGTTTCTGATTGAAATATGTATAGGAGCCTTAACTGTGTAGCTCTGACATACCCCTTCAAATCTAGCAATCCCAATCCACCCTCTTCTATTTGAAGAATTAGCTTGTCTCACTTGATTCTTGCTGTCATCCCATCCCAGATAGAATCCTTGAGCTCTTTATTAATTGCTATCTACAACTTCTTCTCTGGTTGATAAAAATATGCCTGACCTGTATATAAGACTAAATGGACTAAAAACATTTTAACTGTTTGTATCTTACTATCCACATCTATATAACAGAGCTTCAAATTTCTCTGTTTGTGTATTATCTTTTGTTTAGTCTCTCTTCCCACATATCTTTAGCTGCAGCACCATTATTATTTTTAGTCTGTACACCTGCAAACTTCATTTTATCATGTCTTCATAAATATGGATATTGCTGAACCAATTTGTGTGTGGGTACATAATTTACCACGATTGCCTTTGTTTTAACTTCATTAATTTTGTATCCCAAAAAGATATGAATCTGTTTCAAAATGTTCCACAACACTGTTATGTCCCTTTCTTGTTTTGTCCGGTAGACAATAATATTGTCTGCAATTAGAGGCAGCTTTTCTTGATTACCTTATCAGTTATATCCTCGGATTTCTGATCCCCTTATTTTCTTTGCCAATGTTTCTAAATATAATGCAAATAAAGGGGAGATAGGACACTCCTGCCTGGTTCCTCTGCTCAAGCAGAGATTATCAGAGGACCCCACCTACTTTAATTTTCACCTCTGATTCCCTCATATATCCTCCTAATCAACCTTATAATTTTATCAGGGAATGCAAATGCGTTCATTGCCTTGCTCATAAAGTCCCAGATTACTCTGTCAAATGCTTTCTTTGTATCAAGACTCACCAACAACAATGGTATTTTCTGACATTCTGCTTCCCTCTAGATCATCAGTGTTCTGCTAATTTTGTCAAATGTTTACCTCCCCTCCATAAAATCACATTGATCCATATCTATCAATTTTGGCATCATTTTGCTATTAATTGAGCCATTATAGACATAAACACTTTACAATTATGGTTTAGTATTGAAATGGGCATGCATAAAGCTGGATCTGATGGATCTTTACCTTTTTTAGGTATTACAGCTGACACCACTTTCTCCCAGCACATTAGTATGTCTCCTCCTCATAATTTACTGTTAAATAAAACCTTCCAGATCTCTGTCAGATTTTTTTTTTACCTCCTAGCTTCTAACTCTCCACAGGAATCACATCTATCCCTAGGGACTTTGTAGACTGGTTATACATCACCATTTTTATCTCATCTCCTCCTATTCTAACCGTTGGTAATCAAGCCTCGTCTACTTCTATCCTTGGCATATTTAATTCTTCCATAAACATTTCCATCTGTACCTTTTCTTGATTTCAATATTTGTCTGCTTTATACAGGCAAGTGGAGTTCGTATTTAAGATGGGGGTTAGGATGCAGGGTCGGGGAATATCCTCCCTCCCCAAAAAAGAACACATTTGCTGTTTAATTTTTCGTCCTTTTGGGTTGGGTGAAACATTTTTTTTTTCTTTTGGTGTACAGACTTTCTATCGTTTGAGGTTCTTTGCTGTGACTGGTTACATTCATTGACATGGTGGAAATGTGTTACTTGAATGCCTGCGCTACCACCATACCATTTGATGTATTATGTATATTGGATAACTTGTAATGCAGAGATCATCTACATTTTCGGATGCACCAGTGCGGCTTTCTTGTACATTTTATTTAATTTATACATTTGATGATGGGCGACGGTCTCTGAGCAATGTCTCCCATACCTCTCCACCTCTTAATGCAAGAAATCTGCACAAAGGCACAAAAATAGAAACATATTTCAAATATTGCTCTTATAAACTTAGAAAGTTGCTAGAGTAATGCATTTTTGAGGGGTTTGAAGTCTGAAACTCAAACGTATGCCACTATTTAGTGACTTCAGTCATCAGATCATCCAAGTGATTTGCCAGAAGAAAACAGATTTCGTGAGGACCACACCAGACCAAAAGTATGAGCCAAAAATCTGGTCATTCTGCAAAAATCTGAACAGTTGAGACGTATGGACTTGTCCCCCTAGTGGAAACACCACGGCGTGCATATCACGTGACTGGCTACAACGGGGTGGTTTAAGCAGGAGCAACACTGTCACCAGGTGGACAACAGGAGGCTTGGTCATTGCGCCCCTGACTTGTCCTAGACCCCTTAGGTCTCACCTGTCCCCAATGATGGAAGAACGTCCTTACTTTTGCCTTATAGTTTTGCCTTCTCCTCCTAAAAGTTTCATTTTCTGGTACATGGGAGTGTACTACCATCAGTCAGTAACGCGGTACATTAGAGTTGCAGACTTGACATTACTCTGACAGTGCCTTGCTGATGCGAAACCTGTTGTTCTCTGATTTATGGCCTTTGTCCCCTGTTGTTTTATACGGCTTTGTATCTGATTCCTGATCAAATAATTTGAAAGCTACGTCTAAATCAGCAAGTGTGGAAACACTTGTGATGTTTCTTGTTTACCAGCCTACTCATGGACATTGAGTACAGTGGGGTGTAGGATTAATAAAAAGGAAAAAAAATCCTTAGCTTTTCAGTCCTGACTCCTGGCATCCATATTTTACAGGAGCATATGTAGCAAGACACAGGAAAATATATTTTGGACAGAGCAGTCAGAGTGGATTGGGTGAAAAGTGATGAGGATGGGAGATGATTCATACCTGTGTACCTGAGGTGAAAAACAGAAAATCGCCTTATAAATTATGAATACCCCCCCCCCCCCCACCCTCAAATTGCACACAGTACATTCCTAGAACATGACCAAGTAAAGCCATGCATATTTTTATGGTTTCATTTGCCAATAAATTCTGACTATAACCGTTGTCATATGGTGTCCTCTTATTAGAAGTTAAGCAGTATTACCTGAATGTTATCAGGATTAATGTAATTATTCATTGTTGTCATTATTTCAGTTTGAGTTTTCATCTTTGTACTTCAGCTTTATATATAGGCTATATATAAAGCTGAAGTACAAAGATGAAAACTCAAACTGAAATAATGACAACAATGAATAATTACATTAATCCTGATAACGCTATATAATATAGCTTAGTAAAATTTATGTCAGCATTAACAAAGCGACACTAAAATAAAACTAAACTTTAATGTTTTAATGAGGAAAAAAATAATTTGTACAGAGTTGAAAATTGATCAAATCTAGTTTCAAAAATTATGATTTTGAGTTAACTCAACAAAAGAACAATTGCTATGATGTTTCATATAGGCCTTTGTTTAAAAAATATGTTCGGCAGCATTTAGCTGATGACTGAGGATGGTGATACAATAAGTACGTAGGGTATTATTATTCACTAGCTTCAGCGGGCCTTTGCAGCCTGTCTGGACTGGAAGTCCAAAGTGAAGGTTTTTGAAAGTAGTCGTCTTAGTCCTAATTATTTAGTGAGACTGAGATTTCACTGATTTTTCACCCGGCCGAGAATGGGATTTCAGTTGTTTTTCAATCAGCTGAATAGGCTCCCATACTGCGCGCACTTCTCCAGCACTCTCTTCATAGGTTCATAGGTTCATAGGTTGGTACTAGGCTATCAGCCCTAGGGCCTATACAAGCCTAGCCATAACAATTCCCTGGCTATTTCTTCCCACATTATTTACTTTCCTGGACCCCTGTCTAGCAGGGCGACTGACGTGATCCCTGGGGTGAATTTCCTTTCTCCCATCCAATCGTCAAGGTTCCTCTTGAAGAGGTCCAAAGAGGCACTCTGCTTGACATGTATGGGCAATCTATTCCAGAGTCTGGGGAGTCTCTGGGTCAGGAACCTATCCCTCCAGCATGTTTTGTTTATTGTGATGACAAGGTTTAGATCCCTGGAGCGTGTAGCTCTGAGGGATTGGGATTTCTTTAAGTGTAGCATGTCCAACAGCTCTGGGTTTGACATGGCCTTGTATGTTAAGCAGAGATCGCCTCTGAGTAGACGATATGCAACAGAGTATAGCTGGAGGTTTTTAAGGTGGTCAGCATAGGGCATCTGCTTTAGGCCTGTGATTCTTTTAGTGAGGTATTTCTGAGGCCTTTCCAGTTGTTGCAGATGTCTTGAGAGGTACATACCAAATGGGGCGTTGTATTCTATAATGGGTCTAATGAGGGATGAGTACAGTGGGACAATGACCTCCTTTTTTCTGGATGAAAAGCCCTTCGTGATGAGGTGTGCCACATAGAAGGATTTCCTGACTGTTGTGGCGATGTGGTTATCGAAGGTGAGACCACTGTCCACCTGTGTCCCTAAGTCTCTTATCACACTTTCTGTGTTTAGTGTACTTCCACCTATATGGTAATTCATGGATACATGTTTTTTCCCAAAGGGGATAACAATACATTTCTTGGCATTGAGCTTGAGCCCATGGCTCTGGCACCAAGCATCTGTTTCTGTAAGGCCCTTTTGTAGAGTATCCACATCATTTGGGGATTCAATAATGGCTCCCAGTTTGCAGTCATCTGTAAACTTTGTTAGCCAGAGTCCCTTAGTGTTGACCTGCACTTCAGAGAAGTAGATGCCAAACAAGAGTGGCCCCAGGACTGAACCCTGAGGTACTCCACTTGTCACTTGTCTGGAGCTGGATTTGGAGTCGGCTACTTTTACAGTGTGGGTTCTGTCAGTAAGCCATTTAGCAACCCATTGGGTGACATAGAGATTAATGCCCAACTTAGTAAGTTTATCTATGATTCCAGAGTGGGGGATGGTGTCAAAGGCCTTGGCAAGGTCTAGATAGGCTGTGTGGACCACCTTACCCTTGTCCATGGCTCTGGAGACTGATTCAAAGAAGTCAATCAGGTTCAGGAGACAAGATCAGTCCTTCACAAACCCAAACTGGGTGGGGTCCAGTGTTTGAAGGTTGCCAATGTCTTTGTTTATAAGTTCCATGATAATACGCTCCATGACCTTGCAGATATGGCTTGTCAGACTGATGGGACGGTAGTTTCCGGGATCCAAGGTGGATCCCCCCTTGTGGATTGGGATAACTTTAGCTCTGCGCCACTCAGTGGGCACGAAACCTGAGGTGAGGCTATGATTAAACATGACACTTAGGTGAGGTGCTAGTTCATATTGTAGTTCATGTAGTACACAGCCCGGGATGTCATCTGGTCCCATGGATGCTGTATTCTTGGCTTTAGAGAGTGCGTTTTGTACCTGTGTGGCCGTTATTACTGGAATTTGGCAATCTTCCGGTATTGAGATGGGCCATTTAGGGGGTGAGAGGGGGGTGACGTTGGCACTGAATCGATCTACCAGGATATTGGCAATATCCTTCGGATCAGTATATTTAATGCCATTCTGTTTTAGCTCAGAGCAGATCTGAGCATTGCCATTTAGATTCTTGACATAGTTATAGAATGCTTTGTGGTTGTCTTTGGAATCTTTGGCAATTTTATTTTCGGAACTAGCTTTGGAGGATTTTATGATGCATCTCAGTTTCTTACTGAGGCTAGTAAGGCAGTTTTTTGCATCCTGGGATTTTCCTCTTTTCTGCAAAAGTTTCTTCCTTTTGTTGTAAAGTTTGTTGACTTATTTGGTACAATACTACCAATGCAGCTGTTTGTATATGATCGGGTTATGAAAAACAGAGAGAGAGAGAGAATTATGCATGGGTTTAAATATGAATTAAAAAACATTCATTAAGCCTGTAAACACATGCACGCACACACACATATTGTAGGTGTACTGTAAACACAAATAATCGATTCAAACAATATATAGGATAAAACAATGTGAGACTGATCAGCTTAAATGATAAGCTAATAAAAAGGAACATTTTCATTCGTTTCCTGATACTATTCTGTGTGTGAAGTGGTGGTGGTGGGGGAGCGGCCTTAGGCCAACTGGTGCCCTAGGCAAAACAGCTCCACAGCGCCCCCACCACATTATCTGGTGCCCCCCAACCTTGTCTACCTACATCAAATAAATAATAGAAAAGCGCCCCTGCTAGAGCGGCGCCCTAGGCGGCTGCCTAGTTAGCCTATGCCTAAGGCCGGCTACCGTGGGGCATATGCTAAGCAGTATTAAAAAGATGTAAAATTTAGAACTAATGCTGGCTGTAATGCCAGTTCCTTGAAGCGCGCGCGCACACACACACACACACACACACACACACACACACACACACACGCATATTTATGGACAATTTAAAGGATCGCCAGCTCAGACTTTTAGAGGGAAAAAATTAGCTGACCCTTAGACAGCTGATTTACATACAAGGATGACATGCATACCACACAGGGAAGGCATTCCCTCTCTAGGCGGCACTGTGAAGCAATATTCCTAACTGTTGCACTAATGGATAACATCCGATCTGAATGGACAGTGCAGGGCAGGTGGCTCAAGCCTCTTAACTGTTCAGATTTTCGCAGAATGTCCAGATTTTTGCCTCATATTTTTGGTCTGTTCCTCGTATTTTTTTTTTTGGGGGGGGGGGGTTCTGGCAAATCATTGAGGACTGAAGTCAGAAAATAATGACTGACATTTGAGTTTCAGGCTCCGTTCCCTTCAGAAAAGTCATACCAATGCAAACTCTATCAACTTTTTAAGTTTAAAAGAGCAATATTAAAAATTGTCCCTATTTTGGGACTTTATCCCCCCATTTTTAGGACATATCCAGATTTCTTGCACTGAGAGGTTGAGATGTATTGCTTCAGTGAGCATGCCTACCATTACCGTACGTACCGCTCTTTCCCTGATTGTTTGAGGACATCCGTGATTTTACTTCATAATATTGCTCTGTTACTTTCCTATCTATCAGTATGACGAGAAAAGGTGGCGAATTTCACTCAACAACGAATGACAGTCATTGTAGTTACAGAAATACGAGTTAATTCACGCTGTCTTATTATATCAGCTTTTAAGTCAGTAATAATATTTTTAAAAAATAAGTGCATGTAATTTAGGGCACATGCCCCTGTTTATTTTCGGCATTGTTCTTAAATCTGGACATAAGAGGTTGGGAGCTATGGCCATTACATTTTTGATTCTAGTGATGCAGTTTCAGTTTATCTCAAGGAAATTTCTGGATCTAGGTCAGGAAGACGTTAGTGCAATACAATAAGGTGGGATAAAAACGTGCGCAGGTTGACTAGTCCAAATACCTCTCAAGTGTACCTCATTACGAGGAACGCACCTCATTCGGGGTCTTAAAAAGTTCATGTTCCTCGAAGTTCCACATTGAATCGGTGTTAGGAATTTTCTAAGTGAAATCCATCGTGAATAGAAATAAATCATATTAATTTACTAAAAGATCTTTATAAGTAAAACCAGCATATTGTAACCATCCTGTGACCTTCCTAGCTGAAGTTGTTAGTAAGCCATTAGTACGTGTTCCACATTTTGCCCCACATTATGATGGCTAGTTTTCCTCATTTTGGAGATGGAAGGTTGAGAGCTATGGTCCAAAAGGCAGTTCGGTGTTACCTTGCTTGGATGCTGCTGAGTTTATCTATATGTCTTAAGAGAGAAAAAACATTTTTTCCACCAACGAGTTCCACTAATAATATAAACCAATGATAAGGTCACTGACTTGTTATTAAAAATGTAATTCCATTTTCATCAGATGAAAGTCAAGACATGCATGCTTGATTTTAAATATTTTCTAATTATTGGCGTGAGTTCATTAAGTTTGTACTGCATCTCTCTCTCTCTCACACACACATGCACACAACACACACACTGTGCGCACGTAAGTGTGCAAAATACAGTTTCTGTATACAGACCGCATGGTAAAAAAGTCGTCATCCTTATATATAGTAAATATGAGTAGTACATAGTTCATTGGTAAATTAATGTTCTTGTCTAAAATACCAAACTCCATGAAAATCACGTGTTTTCCAATACTTAGGCAGTCCGAGTCTTGAGTTTACTAGTCCATCCGTCCATCCTCAACCCGGTTTTCCCATTTTGCACATGGGGTCGGGGTGTCAGTATTGTTTTCCCAGAAAAATGGAAAATCAAGGTTCGTGATATTCATAATCTGCGATTGTAATGCTTTGCTTTTAATGCCATTAGCTTAATACAGCTCTGTGACACTTTTACTAGGAATAGCAAGATATGTTCCTAACTAAGAAGAAGATTCCTGGCTTAAATACCCTAAACTGGCAAAAAAGACTGGAAGCAGTATCCATTTTTTCAGTATCTTATCTCTTGAGGAAAGATCTATGCCTCGCCTTATGTGCCTTTAAGGGCCCCGTGATCTTGTATATCTTGTATCTCCACAGTTCAAACAGTTCCATTAATGCAATAACCAGGAACCCAAATGTTCACTAGTGGATTAACAAAAGAGGATAAATACACACAGAGCTGCAACCCCCTCCCCCATACCTCTCAATGGTACAGATTTTCACAGAATGTCCAGATTTGTGCCTTGTATTTTTGGTCTGTTCCTCACAAAAATTTTAGTTTTTTGACAAATCACTGGGATGGTCTAAGGATTAAAGTCACTAAATAGTGCCATGTATTTGAGTTTCAGACCCCATATCCTTTAGACAACGCATGCTTTCACAAATACTGTTATTCTGGCAACTGTCTTAAGCTCATAAGAGCAAAATTTAAAATGTGTCCTTATTTTGGGCCTTTATCCCCCAAATATGCCGGGCTATGTCCAGATTTATTGTGCTAGGAGTTTGAGAGGTATGCCCCCCACCCACCCCAACCTGTGGAGCAGCCAGATGGCACACGTTAAGACGTTTTTAACAGATAACAATAATAAATAATACTAAGTGATATATATTGCATCACATTCCTTAATCTAACAACTTTGTAAGTAGGAAGAAACAGTTAGCCATGCTGCGAGCTTACTAGATGCAGCCATTATGAGTGTCTTACAGTTCGCCTCCATGTTTTACGTTGTAAAAGGTAACGTTACACAGATTGCCCACGTTTCACATTGTGAAAGGTAGTGTTGGACAATTTGTCTACGTTTCACATTGTGACAGGAAGTGTTCCACAGTTCGCCTACCTGAGAGATAATGTTACAGTGGAACAGTTCCACAGCCTGCCTTCTTGGTTCACACTGTGATAGGTAGTGTTCCAACGTTTACTTACATGTTTCACATTGTGAGATGTAGTGTTCCACAGTTTTCCTACGTTTCACATTGTGAGAGGCAATATTCCACAGTGTGCCTACATGTCTCACATTGTGAGAGGTACTATTCCACAATTTGGAGATGGAAGGTTAAGAGCTATGCCACCATGCCCAAACCACACTGACTTGCAGTTACTATTACCTCATTGCTAACCATACCTCTCAACCTCTTACAGCAAGAAATCTGGACAAACTATAAAAATGGGGGCAAAGGCCAACAAAAATAGGAGCATTTTTTTTAAAAAATATTATTACAAACAGCTGGTAAATTAATAGGTTTTGCATTAGTATGAATTTTATAAAGGATGTGAAGACTGCTCATTATTTTCTGACTTCAGTCCTGAATGATTTGCCAATGATTTGTCGGAAAACCACACATTTTGGAGAAACAGACCAAAATATGAGGAAAAATCTGGACATTCTGCGAAAATCTAGACAGATGAGAGGTATGAATTGGAATATTGACAATAAAGTGAAACACTTGACATTGGAGAGGAGGCATATAAATGTAAGGCCAGAAAAACAGTTCTGCGACATTAACTTTATAACTGAAGCAATTAACACTTTAAAAATGCTGCTGCTTTTTATAATGTGTAACTGATTGTTTTCATTCGTTTATTTTTCTTAGTAATTATGTTGCTGTCACTTAATGTTTATGCAGACTGGTAAAAACACTTCTAGCCTATCTGGTAGCAGAAGGGAATATAAAAGTTGATATCCACTAGATGGTGATGTTGTATAGTGTGTGTGTGTTCACTGTGTCTTCTCGCTCCTCTTCTTCGCGCGCGCACACACACACACACACACACACACACACACACACACACAGCTCTCAACTGTCCAGATCTTCTCAGCATATCCAGATTTTTTTGTTTCATATGTTTGGTCTGTTCCTCATAAAATGTGTATTTTTTCTGGTAAATCGATGAAGATTGAAGACACTGAATCAAAACATGCATTTGAGTTTCAGACTTCACATCCTTCATAAAATGTATGCTAACACAAGTCCTGTTATTCTTGCAACGTTCTAAGTTTATAGGAGCAATATTTAAAAGATGTCCCTATTTTTGGGCCTTTGCCCCCCCCCCCCATTATTTTAGGCTTTGTCCAGATTTCTTACAGTAAAAAGTTGAGATGTATCTCTCTCTCTCTCTCACACACACACACACACACACACACACACACACACACATTTGCATGTCAGAACTGGGGTGTAATTGCGAGTTGTCTGGCTTTTTAATATAGTTTATTCTTAAGTACTGTGGCTCAATAAAATTTGTTCGTTGTCTTTGTCATCTTTAACGGTAGGCGACCCCCCCCCCCCCACACACACACATATACACACAATCGTCCGTTTGAAAAACACGGGGCTAGTTATTAGGGTTCAGAAAGGCTGTGGGTTATATTCCCACTCCAGGTGACCATCAAAGTGTGTTGTACTCCTGAGTGTGTTGTTCTTCAAATGTAACGTTAAACCGGGCCCACGTACTTGAGAGGCAGCTGGGGGGGGGGGGTGTAGACAGATGTTGGCATTTTGTACTCAAACCTAATGTTGTTGCCCCACACTGCCCACCTATCATTTTAAAAGTGTACTCAACCCTCAAAATGCTTACCCCCGCATAAAGGAAGAGGACACCTTATGTTCTTCCTTGCCTACAAGCATTGTTTATATACCTCTACACCATAAATACTTGTATACACATTTCTAAACATTCTGTGCTTTTTGAGTGTTGACGTTTCCTACAGATGCTCAGAAAAAATGTACTCACTTGAGTACATTTGAGTATGCCTAGCTACACCCTTAGGCCTGTTCTGGTGAATATAAATCATCCCACAGCCCTTAATGAGAAAATAGAAAGGGAAGTTCTACAGTGCCCTGGCCAAAATTCGCCTAACAGTATAAATATCACATCGGGTCTCCCCTAAAAAAGAGACCACTGGTCTAGTGGGACTAACCTAGTACCTGGGCAACAGGATAAAAAGGAATGCGAAAGTGTGCTAGAAGAATCGTTGACTTGTTTATTTAGCAATGCATTGACACTGATTGGAAGTTCCAATTTGGAACTATATGATGGTGCTTCCAACAGAAACAGAGTCAGGACATAAACAATATCCCAGCTGCCTGTAGATTACTTTGGCAATTGGGGCACAGGAGAAGTCATATAATTTGGTAGTTACACTTGAGGCAGTGTTCTAAGCTCCATTTACATATGTTAGTAAGCAGTGGGCAGTGGCCTATGATAAATTCGATTGCATATCAACATCATGCCGTCTGTCTGTGCAGATTTTGCTTCTGCGGTGATTTCTAAAACTCTGATCAGAATGTGATAGGAGTTCTGCATCTTTACGGTGTTCTAATTTTTTTTTAATCTGGATTTTAGCACGACAAATGGCAAAGCCTATACCTGAGAGCAGTATTGATCTGCTTAGCATTTGCGCTTTGAAAATATGCCTAAGGAAGTTCAGCATCCCTCTCGTTTCTGACAGATTTACACCTGCGCTAAACTTTATACAGCCTTGGAACCTTACTGGGACAGTGCATTTAAACAGATAATTACCCCCCCCCCAGCTCTCTCTCTCACACACACACACATACATTGTTGTAACTAAAATGCTTATCCGAGAATTAGTGGTTAGTCAGGAACTAACCCACTTACTCATTTCATCTATAACGCAATATGTTAGGTTATGTAAGTACTGAGCAGATGACAGGTCATAGAAACAATTCTGTTTTGGGGATACAGCGAACTAGACCCCTTCCGGTAAGATTAAAAAGAGCTGAAATCTCAGATTATCAGTTACAAAATATATGGCTGGCATGCTGCGTAATAATCCATAACTGGAATTGTTAACACAATATGATATCCTTTTCCCTCCGTTAATTTTCTTTTCCTCCATTAAACACATTTTCGTGCAAGTTAAACATCATTTTTTTCGAAAGCGCACAGGAGTATAGGGGCAAACGGCATAGTTTGTATTAAAACCTTATGCTGTTGCCCTCTGTCATTTAAACTGTACATAACCTTTACACCGTTGCCCCTCTACACTTTGAAAAGGGACACGTTATTCGCAAAGGGTATTTTTAGAGGAGTTCCATCAAGTAAGCATGTTTTTGCATAGCTTTATATTACAAGCACTAGTTTAGACAGTTCTGCTTTCTGACGCTTAATATATCTAAGCTATGCTCAGAAAAAAATTTACTCATTTAAGTACATTAAGTATGAGTAGTTACAGGATTGAAAGCAAGGTTTTGGATATGTCATAAATCGTGTGGTAAATCAGTTGCAGTAAGGAGGGTTGCTGCAACTCAGTTGCTGCCTAAAGGCTCTAGGACCCGGGTGGTCCGGCTGTCAGGCCCGAGGAGGAAGAGGAGGAGGAGGATGAGTAATAGCAGCTGTCTGTCAGCAGGGGCAGCAGTTGACTCGTGTGTCAGAGACACGCTCTCCCACATTCCCCGAGTGGCTGGCAACATGCCGACTGCACAAGGGGTTCGCTCCTTTCTCACGACCTCTCAGGTTCCTGATCTCATCTGGGAGCTATTCATTTCCGGCCAGGAAAAAAACACACACAGCCTCGCCTGCTAAAGCCTCCTTGGCCGCTGTAGTGCAGGCCTGGGCCTGGTACAGGGCTGTCGGCTTAAATCATAAACAGTTTGCTATCTGTCTGCCATCAAAGGCGGCTCAGGCCCAAAGAGAGCACCATATGGTAGCACTTAAGAGTCGAGGAGGAAGCAAGGAAACGTTTGTTTCACTTGCTAGAGTGTGGGAAAAGTTAATCGCCCTTAATGACAGGTTCCGCCTTTGGAATGTGTTGGCCGGTCACTGAAGTGCGGGCACTGCGACTGTGCAGCATACCTCTCAAGTGTACCTCATTACGAGGAACGTACCTCATTTGGGGTCTTAAAAAGTTCATGTTCCTCGAAGTTCCACATTGAAAGAGTCTGTCACACTTTCAGTGTTAGGATTTTTTAAAGTGAAATCCATGGTAAATAGAAATTAATGATATTAATTAATTAAAGGATCTTCTTTATAAGTAAAACAGCATATTTTAACTATCCTATGACCTTCCTATTTTAAGTTGTTAGTAAGCCATTAGTACGTGTTCCACATTTTGCCCATTTGTTCCACATTATGAAGGCGAGTGTTCCTCATTTTGGAGATGGAAGGTTGAGAGCTATGGCAGTGACAACCCTTCAGGCAATTTATCTGCCTTTCCGAGACATTCTTCAGCTGTATAAATGAAAACGGGGAAGTAAAACAACAACTGAATACTTAATGAAAGATGGGACTGCAAAATGATGACACCTTTACCATCTCACATGAAATGTAAGTGCAGTCTGCGGCAAGCTAATCTCATTGTATCCCAGGTGTGGCATTTGCTGGACAGAACATCAGATGCACGCCTGAGTTATTTAACTGAGTTCACTTGAAGAAATAAAACCTTTCGTGGAGAAGGTAACTGCAAAACACATTCACCTACCACATACTCTGGCCCTGGTGACTTCCTTTCTAATTCAAATGCCTGGGAAGGGTGTGCAATGCAGCTATGCTGCATATCTAGCAGAAAATCTAAGCATCGAAACATTAGTTTCAGAAAACGCTTGCAACAAAGTATTTGAAAGTAACAGTTTTCAACAATCCCATTTAAGCTGAAACACCAATCCATCCATTCAAAATATGTACAGGAACAAGCACGCACCATCAATTCTTTACTGCAAGAGTTTACAAATGTAACTTGAAACGAGAGCTCTTGGTTTGACTGCAAGATGTAGGTATAGTGTGGTGAAAACCTTATAATGTGTAGCAGAGAAGTGTTGTCCATTTTTAATGTGTGAAAAAAGAGCATCACACAAAGATAACAGGAGTTTGACCCATCAACATTTAAATACTTTACCTATTTCTGCCTGCCAGCTATAGATTTTATGTGTCTGGTCTCGCAGATTTTTTTTGCTTCCATGGCACCTGGATAAGTGAATTAACTGGACCACCTGGCCAGTTTTGACAAAATCCAACATGTTTTGTTGTGTGTGTGTGGTGGGACAGAAATGCATTATCTAGGAGGTGTGTGTGTGTGTGGGGGGGGGGGGGGCGGTGATTTTCAGTTAAGACTTGTTCCTGTGGCAATGTATGCTGAAATGTGATCGCAAGTACGTGTGTCGATCAAGGGTTCAGTGCTTTTGTGGTGGTTCAGACAGGAGATGGCAGTGTACATAGCGAGTCTCTTGTCTACAGGAAAGAACTAGAGGCATTTTAAGTGTCTTCAGACTTTCTTCGATTGTGTAACGTTGAAACTAGTCTATGTGATGGTTAAATGGAACTTTATTTATACCTCACCTAATGTTTGGTAAAAATATCAAGAAAAAAGGGGTCCTAACTTTTTGGTTGGGTTTCCATTGTATTTGTATATTCTATGAGATCAAGGGTAAATATCTGAAGTTGAAACCTTTTGCGTAGCTAGACATACTCCATGTACTCAAACGAATACATTTTTTTCGAATACCTCGTAGAAACATAATGGCTGAAAGAACACAGAATGTTTAGAATTCTAAGCTACGGTATACCGGGCAGTGCTATAGAATTAAAGCATGCTTACTTGATAAGAATGCACCACTAAAATGGACTTTTTATGCTTAGA
Source organism: Protopterus annectens (assembly GCF_019279795.1). NCBI lineage: Eukaryota > Metazoa > Chordata > Ceratodontiformes > Protopteridae > Protopterus > Protopterus annectens. The sequence goes on from NC_056734.1 coordinate 490,086,942, forward strand.
AATGGGAAACATTTGAAAATAATGTGCCTTTTCCGAATTGTGTAAAAGCACATTTTGGGGGGCATAACTTTCAACTGTCCCTGATTTTGACTCGTATTTATTCTCTGTTAATCACTTCATAAAACTGATTACATGTTTGTGACAAGTGGTGAATTAAACGTAATGACAATAATATTTTACTTCAGAGCTTCGCATTCTTGTATTCTGTTAAAGTCTGGTTAGTATTATTAATATTTTAAAAGTGCCCTTTACTTCTGGGTTTGTCTCTGATTCAGTTGAGATTTGTCCTTAGTTGGTCGAGAGCTACGTTTGGGGGTGGAATGTGTTTTTTTAAATGATACTTGCAGTGTGTGTGTGTGTGTGTGTGTGTGTGTGTGTGGGGGGGGGGGGTAAACGGCATTTCGTTTGAGTACAAAATATAAATTCTTGGATACACACCCCTGTTTAGCACTACAATAGTTTAAGTGCAATTACAGGGACGAAAACAACGGCTCAAAACTGGGGACATATTTTAACTATTGCTCTTATTAACTTAAAAAGTAACCTGAAGATACGTTTTAAATTAGCACAAGTCTAAAGCTCAAATGTATGCCACTAAACCCTAAATGATTTGCCATAAAAAATAAAAATTTTATGAGAAATAGAACAAAAAACATGAAAATCTGGACAGCTGAGAGGTATGCTAGGAGATGACAAATACAAAGGGGGTTGTTGGGGAGAGGGTAGTGGGCTTTGGTGCTTTCAAAAGAAAACACAATCACTTTAAATGCATAACACCGTGTTCAACACTTTACTGTTATTTTAGGTTGAACTCGAACACACGCACGCACGCACTGTAATGTCCGCAAGCTATACAGCACATCAGCTAGTTACAAGCTGGACCCTTTTCTCATCTAAAAAAATGGCGCAGAGCATCAATCGGGATTTCGAAACATTAAGGACGGTCAATTACAGAATGACTGTGCCATATTAAGTGTCAGAACCAGGAGTTAAAAAATAACATTGATCCAAAATCATTCAGCGATGTAACCCCCCCCCCCCAAAAAAAAACACTATTCCTGAAAGAAGGACCAGACCACACTCGACTCAGGCGTTTCCACTGGATTTATATCGCACTGGGCTCGCAAACATTTTATTTTTCAAACAATGAGTTTCACTCTCCCCTTACCTATGATAGCGCCAGTAGTATGTCGAAAGAAGAAACGTCAGATGTCTCTGACCCTCAGTGATGTTTGTACATTTGTCACTAGTGTTAATAGTTGGCACTACAGCTGGGAACACCTTAAAGAAATAATCTAGTTTCTTAAACACACATTTGTTTCCCCCAAACATACAAACTGTAAATAGCATTACCTCCAGTCTGCAAGTGTTTCCTCAGCAGTCGTCTTCCCTCTGTTCCATTATGTATTTATTATGTCCCTACGTGTTGTAGATCAGAGAACCACCCCACTATATTAATATTTCCAAAAAAAAAAAAAAAAAAAAAACAAGACGTCCTGATGTAAATTCAGTTATTAGAGTCTAATTACAGCATTCATCCCTTCGTGTTTCTCCTGCCCACTGACATATAAGTTCAGACTGTTTGCACATCTTCTGCATTATTTTCCCCGGAGATCGTGCACCCGTGCGGTTCATACACTTAACCAAATGATGCAAGCAACTTCAAAAATAATTCACCTCAGAGGACATTACTTAAAAATGTAAAACTTTTTTATTTTCAAATATATCTTCCAAAAAGAAGAAGGCTCAACAAAATTCAACATATCTTTGGTATCAAATAAAAGATATTTCAGATATAGAAATGCAATTTCATAAATTGACTTTACAATACAAATGCAATCCAATATGAACCTTTATCAAATATATGTACAAATATAGTGCATACTCATACTTTTTATGGTATACAAAGTAGTTTGTAGCAAGTCCTTGTACATAACAGTACCAAGTCCATAAAATAAGCTGCGATAGTTGTGCTACCACGGTCTCCAAACTGAATCTGCAGTGACCGAAGGTGCACTTGAAGGGGATACCGCAGATGGCTGCCCTGCAGAGTTCATGTTTCCGTTGGCATACACCGGAATAACAGGTCCATTGTGCGCAAAGGCTGTATTGGGTATCAGGAAGGCGAACTGTCCGTCTGAGGCAGGTACTAGCTGGAAACCTCCATACACTTTTGTGGTTTCAACTGACGGTGAACCTAGTTTACAGGGGACTCCGTTGATGGGAACTACACTACCCTGGGTTGTTCCTCCCCCAGGAATCTGCAAGAAGGCTGGATGGGGAGTTCCTGCCGGAAGTTGAGTCTGACCAGGGTGATAGCTCATGGCGTTAATCTGAGTCATACAACTGGCCAGGTGGCCCAGCAAGCGCGTGCGAACTTCTGTGTTGACCCCTTCACAAGTGGAGAGAAACCGTGTAACTTCATTCATACATTCACTGAATCCAGCACGATACTTGCCCAGTACTGTTGGATCTGTGCTGAGGGCAGCTGCAAAAAAGAGGGGGAAAAGGAACAGTTAAATAATTTTGTAAAACGTAGATTTACAGCATTAAAGCTCACATAACGCACTAAAACAGCTTTTAACTAACTACATAAACAAATACGTTAGACCGTTTAAGATCAGTAAATTACAACCAGATCACTGGGAAACAACTATGGAAATTAATCCTGTCACCAAAGAAGTTGCGTCCCACACCAGGTGGCAAAGACACAGACTTGCACAAACTTTTTCGTGGTCCATTTAATTGTTATAACTCCTTGTAATTACTCATTATTTTATCATCTATGCAACTATTTTTATGAATGCTTTAACGCCTGCTAGAAATCCATACCATTCTCCAGTACAAAGATAACGTAAAAAGTGGACCAGAGAATTACTGACATACCCTACCTTGGTTAATTTGGGGGGTGCGGGTTTATGTGGCGAAGGCACAAACTGCCATCACTGTTCCTGATATATATAGCAAATACACGGAAATAGCCTGGCTACACAGCCTGACATCTTAAGAATTCACAGTGCAACCTATTCACCACACTGCAGGGACAGAAGCTTTCATTCTACTCTTTAGGCATTAGCTGAATGCCCGGTGTTACACGTTTCCAAACAATATCTGTTTCAATTTAACTGTCCCACTAAACAAAATCTGCCAAGCACATGATCAGCTATTAAGACTTGTAGGCTTTTCAACCACTTTCAGCTTTGATATTAGAGATAGGTGAGTTTTACAGATCCTGGTAACAGTTTTCTTACAGAAGGTTAAGGCTGCTCCACTTAGCCCTATAACCACGTCTCTGTTGACCGTGGGAACAGTAGCTGGAGCCAAGTCTGTGAAATGTGTCTGCATACCAGGCACACCACAGACGGAAGTCTGGAAGGAGTCACTTGTAAGATTTTTCCCCTTTGGAAATGGGGCAAAGTCCAGTGATTCACAATTGCACAGTTTCCAGAACTTGCACAAGCAGAAAAAGCATGCAACTGGATTGGCAGAATTCATTCCTTGAATCTTGTCCATTTGGAGGGAATGAAACACTTACATCTGTCACTTTGTAGTTTATGCTACATGCAGTTTTAAAAGACATCTTATGGGGAAAATACCGATGCTCACCAGTCATTTGGGCTCGCTGTAGATTCCTAAGGTGCTTGACTGTCATTTCCAGAATGTCCGCTTTTTCGAGCTTAGAGTGCCTTGAACTCTAGAAGGAAAACGTAAAGATGAGTAAAAATTCATGGCTTCAATTATTCCCACAACATTCCGTTACTTTTGTCAAGATTCTGACTGTTTTACAGACCAGGATTCGGAAATCCTTTATTTACCAAGTTTTTTTAATTATTACTAATTATTATTAAATTAGTAGTAGTATTATCTATTACCCCACCCACTCTTACTTTTTACAAACGAGTGACTACTAGTTTACTCGTGATTACTTACATCTTTTTTAAGTGCATCCAAAATTAGGGTTTTCAGTTGGCTAAGGCTTTCATTGATTCTCGCCCGGCGTCTTTTCTCCATAATAGGCTTGGAAGACTGAAATGAGACAAAAAGAAATATATTAAATATCAGCATGATAGTTCTCCAGCTGCTTTCTGCTGTTGGTGACCAACAGCCTGAGCGTCAATTATAAAACATTTTAACAAGGTCAGCCAATTACCTTTCTGTGTTCAGAAGCTGTCTTTGGTTTGTCTGGGGTTGTGTGGACATTAGCTGGGGTAGCAGCTACCGGAGACGATGAGTTTTTTTCCATCATGTCTGCTGGCATTCTCCGATTCCAAATACCAGTGCAAAGCAGGTTAAATCCTTTTTCAGTTTTCAAGTTAACCTGTGCCCCTACGGCTTTCAGGCACAATTCGGTGTCTCTTGGAACCTCCGTGATTGCGGCCTTTGGCCAATTTGTTGAGTATGTTTAGTCTATGTAAAACGGTATGTTGTATCTTTATTTGTGATACTGCAAAGCCACGGCATTCAAAGTTTGTTACTTCCACATGCGCATATAGGTATTTTCTTCACTGAACCTTAAGAACTTCTGAATCACTGTGCGGATCAAGGCTACCTTTATTTATAGCTGCCATTGCACGCGAACGGCTCGTGTGAAACTGCCCAAACTTTCTTTCCCACAGTAACTTTTGACCAATCAGGATACAGGACACGCGGCCCAGCTCGTGGGGCGACGCCACTGCCATTGGTTGCCAGGCGTGGGGACCAGCGGCCAATGGCGCGCGTCTGGTAGCCCGGCGCCCAAACCCCAGCTGTCAATCACTGCGGGTTAACTATTTGAGCTGTCCCGCTACTTCCCAACAATTCTCCCGCTGCGTTTAGAAACTACTGGCTTGATTGTAAACTCAGCTACCTGTACGTTTGTTCTTATTTTTCTGCTTAAAAACAAGGGAACCGAAACTTATTGACAGATGTTAAACATTTTAACTACAGACAGAAACGTACACTATTTTAAGTAATTCAGTTTTAACATTTAATTTTATCATAACAATTGTGGGCAATACGTTCGCACCATTGCCCCGCTTCTTGAAATCTGTGTTGCACTATTTTAAAAGTGAAACATTATGGCCTGTTGTAACCTAACCATTTTACAGCAAAACTTACCAGCTAAAAGTAAAATACAAATAAAGTATGAGCCTTGTGCAGTAGTTTTGTGTTGCATTACATCACTGCTTCTCGGAGAGCAGCACTACAAGACTGCATTATTACGTGGCTTCAATTAAACATTTTGCCCCGAGCACCAAAGGTCTCCTCCAGAACATATTAACGGCAGACCGATCCCATACATCTCAACTGTACAGATTTTTGCTGACTCTCCTGATTTCTGCCTCATATTGTGGTCCGTATTTCATAGATTTGTGTTTTTCTGACAGATTATTAAAGATTGAAGCTAGAAAACAATGACAGATGCTTGAGTTTCAGACTTCATATCCTTTAGAAAAATGCATGCTAATACATAACTTGTTATTCTATCAACTTTCTAAGTTTGTAAGAACAATATTAAAAAATTGTCCCTATTTTTGGGCCTTTGTCCCACTTTTATTTATGGCTTTGTCCAGGCTGAGAGGTAAGTTTTAAACATCGACTTTTTTCATCAAAATGTATGAGATAATGTGTGGCCACTAGTGGACAGGATGTGTGGCACACGATCAAAATGTAATGAAAATAGTCAAAGGAGAATGTCAATCAAGCGCGTTGACATTTATATCCACAGATCACACACTGTCATAAATTCCTTATTTAAGTGCATGACAGGAGTAGTAGTACTATATACGCAGTTGACCAATTTCAGCTAATGCACGAGTAAAATAGTGAAATGGGTGAAAGGACAGAAAAGAATTAGATACATAAAGTGCAATTAAGTGAATTATAGATTAAAATACCATAAAGCAGTGTGGAATTTTGCCTTAAGTTATTTAGATAATCTTTTTCAAAACAAAAAACAGCGATGCACCTTACAACGTTCAACACATGAAATAGTTCCTATAACTCCTCAACACACACACACACACACACACACACACACACACACACACACACACGTAGATTTTATTACTGTACATACTTGCACTGGACTTTGTGCTACGTATTTCATTATTTCTCACATCCATTCATTTTTAAGTTGAAACTTGTATCATTCATTTTGTGTCTGCCTGGTACTTTATTCTTCTCTCATATCATCCACCCCACACCTTTCATATCCCCATCTTCACCAAATTGACTGTGTGTGTTGCTACCTATTTTGAGTGGTATTCGAGAGAAAGAACAGAGTCGAATTCCTACTTCCAAAGGCGACCAGTCTTTTATAATAAAACACGCAGTATTTTGGTCACTTCGTAGTGGGTGTGTTACCTCTGAAAGGATCTGATGTCCGAAACTCTTATTTCTGTCATTATTTTCTAACTTTAATATTTAGTGATTAGCACTAATTTGTCAGAAAACCACAATTTTATGAAAAACATACCAAAAAATATGAGGCCAAAATCTGCAGTTTCTGCGAAAATATGTAACGGTACATATTTTCGCAGAAACTGCAGCTTTTGCCCTCGAGTCATAATTTTGGCATGTTTTTCATAAAATTATGGTTTTCTGACAAATTAGTGCTAATCATTAAATAGTAAAGTTAGGAAATAATGACAGAAATAAGAGTTTCGGACATCAGACCCTTCAGAAAATTCGTGCTAATGCAAAACCTGTTATTTTATCAACTTTCTAAGTCTGTAAGAGCAATATTTAAATATTTTGGGGCATTTGTCCCACTTTTATTTATGGCTTTGTCCAGATTTCTTGCGCTAAGAGGTTTAGAGGTATGGTGTGTTTGTGCGCGCGTATGTGTCTGAAAGTGAAACAGTGTGAGAATAAGTGAAAGCGCAGGACGCGGCAGATTTGAGGCTTGCTGCAGGCTGCCCAGCAGTGCACGGTTACTGGCCCTTTAAGACGTGCACACTCTGCCCACTTTGACATCTGTCGGCATGCGAGTGCTATTCTGAAGCTAGAGCACGTGCCAGGATGTTTTATTGCTGCTGTGGCTGAGGTTAGGCTGGCTGGGTGGGGGCTGGTACATATATTATACAGGGAAAGGTAAATAGCAGCTGCTGTGCAAAAGCCTGGGAAAACCACTCCCCCTGCTTCTTGGATCAGGCTTATTGGTGAGACTGCCGATCTTTATCTTGCAGACTTTGTAGCTGAGTAGCTTGTTTATTTCTTGGCCAAGAGGTGGACCCCGAGAGTTACCTCAAGAAAACTGACGGCTCTACCTTTGCTTGCCGTTAATGAGAAGCTGGTCATACGCGAAATAACTGTAGTTATCCAGATGTTTTTAGGCATGCACTTTTCTGTGCAAGAGTTAGGAACAGAACCATGGCGTGTATGATATCTCGGAGAAGTCAGTGAGCAAAAATACAAGGAACTAAGTTCCTGTAATGTATTTACACCTGGATTTGAGTTCACTTGTAGCTCTGAATGTTGATTTGCAGACTGCAAGTTGCAGTTGGCGATTTTCGTCATAGACAAACGTTATTTACTTTTAATTTCCTAGAAGTACTATAGCGCTACTTAAATGTATTATGCTTCATAGACTTTTGTTTTCCGTGCATGGCAACGTGCTATCCATTTCACATATTCTGTGATGATCGGGAATCGTCCTGACCACAAGGATCAGGACAACGTATTTTGCTTCGTTTGGTCATATTTTGTTGTTGCAGGTTTAGCTTTTTAAATAGTTTTGCTCTAGAAAGGCGAAGCAGCAAGTTACTTGGTGAGATGGTCATGTGTTTACAATTTGTATTTTTTTTAAATTCATTAATAACATTACACCAGGTTGGGCGCTGTATTTTGACAAAAGTTTGAATATGTTGCATTTATATTCTTTTACACAATGCATTTAAATATAATCTTTGCTACATTTATGATGATCACTTATTCTATTGTATTTATTTATTTTATTTTACATTTGTTTACTGGGAAAGTCCGACTGGAACTAGGTTCATTTACAGCGGAGGCCCGGGGAGAAAAGCTCCACAACAACAATTTTATACAATGTTGTATATACAATCAAAAGATATTTCATACAATAGTTCTTTCCAGGCAGGCTTACATTACATAGTGGACCCTGGATGTCGGTTATTTGGGAAAGAAAAAAAAAAGAAATACACTCATTGTCTGATGCAATCAAAGTAACATCACACAAGGCATTGTAGTAGCAAAAAGTAGACCCTGTTCTAGAAGTTTCCGAGTGTTAGGCATAGTGAGCAGTGAGAGAAAGGAGGATAATAGAAATGGAGGAGATTAGGAAAGCATTTATGTAATGCAAGGATAGAGCCATGAATGCAAGAGGTGTGGCTTAAGTAATTTTTTGAACAGTGGTATAGATGTTGCTGAGGAGATATTTTAGGGGAGCTTATTCCATTTCTTAGCGATGGTATGAGAGAAAAAGGCTTTCCCTGCAGTGTTGTTGGCTTTGGATATATAGAGCAGGGTCTTGTTTGATGAGCATAGAGGATGGTTTGCTGAGTATTGGTTTAGTAGTTGGTTTAGGGCTGGCGTTTTGTGGGGATTCTTTAGTATGTTGAAGGTGAGCACTACCTAATTAGCTGAGGGAGTTCTAACCATTGTAGCTGTTTTAAGGCAAGACAGTGATGACTTATTAAAGTGGAGTTACTGGTGAATTTTGCAGTCTTATTGTAACATGATTCTAGTTTGTGTAGGTCTGTTTTCCTGATGTGAATTAGGATTGGTGATGCATATAGTAGGATAGACAAGAGGTGAGTTTGGGCTAGGGTGATTCGTGCTTGGTCTGATAGGAACTCTTTGTGTTTCTATAAAGTTCCTAATTTTTTATGTACCTTTTTAATGGTTTGAGAGATGTGGACATTGAAGTTAAGATCCTGATCTATTTCAACATCGTGTAGCTTAGTATGGGGGGAGGGAGAGATTGTTGTGCCATTGTTGGAGGTGATGGTGAAGGAAGGAGGTGTGGTTTTGGATTTGTTGGGGGTGAAAAAAAGTAGTTTGGTCTTCTTGGGGATTTAGAATAAGTTGGATATTAGTAATCCATTTCTCCCCGGAGCAGAAGGATTCTTGGGTAAGTTTCTGAAGAGTGGTTATGGTTGGGGATGAGCAGATTAGGGTGGAGTCGTCTGCGTACTGTATAAGTGATGCATGCAGGGTGGAGGTATGTAGTTTGTTGGTGAAAATGGTAAATAGTAAAGGACCTAGTATTGACCCTTGTGGAACACCTACAGTAGTTGGAAGTCGTGGTGATAGTATGCCTTGCCATTTTACTGACTGTTTTCTATCAGAGAGATAGTTTTTGAACCAGGAAGTAGCAGAGGGGGCAAAGGACATGGCGGTTAGAGTGTCTACAAGTAGGTTATGTGAGACCATGTCAAATGCTTTAGATAGGTCTAAGAAAATGCCTGATACAAAGTTGTTGTTGTTTCTAAGTTGATTAATCTGGTTGGTAAAGGAGAGAAGAGCAGTAGTTGTACTATGGTTTGGGTGGAAGCCATGCTGTGTGGGGGAGAGGAGATTATGTGAGGTTAAGAAGTGCATCACCTGGGTGTGAATGCATCTCTCCACGAGTTTAGAAAGGGGGGATAGAATAGCAATGGGGCGGTAGTGTGATAGTTCATAGGAGTTGCCTCCTTTGTGTAGGGGTATTATGTATGACACTTTCCATAGTTGGGGGATGTAGGCTTCCTGCATGGAGCAGTTTCTCCCAGTTCTACCAATTAATATGTTTTTTTTTTTTTGCTGTGAACCTTTTTGATCACTGAGTCTATATTCACAGTGGATTAACCAAGCCATCATAATGTACAAACTAAACACGTACATACATGAACAAATAAAATAATCAAATTAATTAGTATTACAAACAGATTTATTCCATCTCATACATCAATTTTCTTTCCAAGTGGAACTTCTCTTTGCAAATGCCATGCCTGCTTATGTTTACATTTCTTCTTTACTATTCGAAAACTATAAAGTGGGCAGGCACATTTTGGTTTACTTAAGCTTCTTTTCATCTATTCAATAGTTTATAAAACTTAATGATATCTTTGGGGTGAAGCATTTCCCTAAACAGGTGCCTCTCTGAGGTTCATAGGTTCATAGGACGATAGTAGGCTATTGGCCCGGAGGCCCTTATAAGCCTTGCCAAGAATTTCACCCATGTTCATTTTAAGTTATAATGTGGACGTGGTCAGCAGTACACCAGTATGTCAGGTTCAGATTTCTTTTTGAGCTATTTTCAGTAACCACCTTCTTCTTACTTACATAAAAAAATGCCATATAGCTGTTTGGACTTCTGCTAATTAATGTTAAAGCCAACCCTCTGAATAACAATTTAGTGCAGAGTGCATCACCTTTGTTGCAGGACAAGAGTAGCTGGATGGAGTAAATGATGAATACTTAAACATGCTACAGGGGCCACTGCCTGGACACACAGTTCTTTTATAACTTGCAGTTTAATGGTATCAATGAATATATGACAATAAATATTTATTAGATGTCCTGGCAGTGCTGACATTGCAGTAATGAACTGAAAACAAGATATTTTATTCATAGCTGGATCTGAGTTACCAAGCCATTGCTTCTGTATTTTGTGAATCTGAACATGTAGTTTAAGCAGACTATGCCGCCGCTGACACAACCTTTAAAAGACAGTTCTGGCGAAGGGGTCTTGTCCAATTAGCAAACACTAAAATAAAACACATTCATTTTGCCTATTTAAATAACACTCAAATGTTTGTACGCCTTTTATATTATTTGTTTGTTTGCTGACTGAAGTTGGCTGGTCCAAGGGGCATTTTTCAGTCATTACTTAATATATAATCTCAGTATGTGTATTGTTAAAATGTCTACTCCACATTGTATTTTTCACATGATGATTGCACAGCACTGTATAATTATTTTTATTTTTATTGTTATTCTTTATTGTTATTTTTTATTTTTTACTATATTGCCTCTTTTGTTGAACCAAAGTCAGAGCTTTTCTCCCCGGGCCTCCGCTGTAAATAGACCTGGTCCAGTCGGAATTTCCTGGTTAACAAATGTAAAATAAAAATAAAATAATAAATACTGGTGCCAGTGGTAAATTAAGACAGCATTGCCTGAGGCAATAGAATAACATTAGAAAACATTCAATATACGATTAAGGAGCATTAATAGTATAGATAATATGACATGAGATAATACAAGTAAAACAAATAACAGAATATACAACAATGATAAACAGTACAAGAATACATCACTTGCTTTGGGAGTATAAAAGGGTATAGCCTTAACTTAATCTCTGAAACTGTGTAAATTCAGGTGGTAGTTTGTTCCAAATGTTTCAGAAGAGCTGTTCTGAAGTACAGTAGGATGTTTGTGGTCCTGATGTCATCTGGTAAGGATTTCTGAACATTTGGGTGCTAACTTAGAGAATGTGCTTTCAGCATATGGAGAACCCAAACCATGATTTGTTTAGAATGAGTTAGCCAATTTGCTGAGATCTTAAAAGACAATGGGGACTGACACAGGAGAGCTTGTTTACCACTGAAGAACCAAAGTGTAAGTTTGTAAATGGATGCTGCAAACAGAACAGATGCTGATTCAGTAATAGGAAGAACAGTGTTTTTCACAAGGAAGTTGCACTACATCCTAGCATCAATTAAGCCGATAAACCTTTAGGTTTGCTAACAGCTCACAAACAACGAGGGCCAATCATTTCAAACACATTTTCCATTCTATTCTATGTGCACATTTTCTTTCTTTTTTTTTGCAATATTTTGCAGTTGAAACTTCAGTATCCATGGTTAACGGCTGATTGAGTTTATCTGACATTTTTAGTTGCACAAGGGCATCCTTGTTGAAAATTGAAACATGATTATTGAAAGAAAGGGGTGAGAACAACTTTCAGGTAACTAGGTAGCATATCTCTTAACTGTACATATTTTTGCAGAATGTCTGGATTATTGTCTCATATTTTGGTCCATTTTTTCATAAAATTGTGGTTTTCTAGCAAATCACTGACAAGTCATCGGAGATTTAAGTCAGAAAGTAATTGTAGACATTTGAGTTTCAGACTTCATACCCTTTAGAAAATTCATGCTAATGCAAAACCTATTATTTTATCTACTTTCTAAGTTTGTACGAGCAATATTTGAAAATTGTCCACATTTTGGGCCTTTGTCCCCCATTATGTACAGTTTTGTTCAAATTTCTTACTCTAAGAGGTTGAAATGTATGGTGAAGAAAATGGGTGTGTCCATGGGTCAGACTCAGAAGAGAGACAGAGGAAACGTTGTGCATAATGGGAGTGTCCATGGGTCAGAGGAGAGACAGAAGAAAGTCCTTGTGGAGCTCCAGTTGAACACACAACTCTGGTTGAATTAATACACAGATATTTTAAGGGACTAGTGATACTGTCAAATAATTCCAGACTGGAATGTGAGTGTACTCTTTACTTTTTTGTATGTTCTTACTTCATTTTAGTACCCAAAGAAATAGTTAGAATATAAGGTGGTAAGTCACTGATGAATATAGAGAAAACAGCAGGGCCTAAACCTGAGAAACTGCAGAAATTAGATTAAATTGGCTAGAGACAACTTGCCCAGATTTCTGCTGACAAGTAAATGTTAAACCATTTAAATATGAAAAGTCATGCTCAAATAGACAAGTAGGACAAAGGAAATGGAACACAGTCCCCGACATTTGGAAAGAAGCAAAGCTTATTCCTTTTTTTGGAACTGATGGGCTGCACATGATCAACAATTACTGCATAGTAAGCACACTTACTATGTTAATGATAGTGCTTCAAAAAGTCATACATAAATCATTTTCATATTATTATTAATGACATGGCAATCCAGCAGATGAATAGTTTATTTTCCTGCTTCATCAGAAGAGCAGTCCTTATTAATTATTTTTATTTTCTGTTGTTGTGCAATTTTCATACTATATTAATAAACAAGATAGGTGTGTCATAACCTGTTGTTTTTGCACTTGTCAAGGCATGCACACTACATTTTTGAAATTAGTTACCCATCATCCAGTGTGTGTGTGTGTGTGTGTGTGTGAGTGCGTGTGTCTTAGATGAAGGTTGCAGTGCATCTGCTCTTTCTTTGCTTGCTAGCTACCCATCAGAGAGAAAGCAGGCCATTGTTTGGAACACATGATTCTGTAAGTGTTTGTTTTTAATAACTTATATCTGGATCTCTACTTTTTTCAATTTACACCGATAGAATGGGTTAGCATATGAGGACATTCACCTTATACAATGTGCCAAAGGCTCCTAGATCAATTCTTAATGGGGGTGGGAGGGGGGGACAAAACTAAAATATTCTTTCTTTGCAAAAAAAAAAAAAAAAAACATGCTTTCCAGTAGCAATCATAGTTTTTCAAGCATACCTCTTGACTTCTTTCCTGAAGAATTCTGGACAAAGCCAATAATAATGGGAGGGAAAGGTTTAAAATCGGGGACAGTTTTTAAATATTACCCAAATTCACTTGGAATGCTGATAGAACAACATGGTTTGCATCGACTGTCATTATTTGAAGTATAAGACATATGAAACTAATGACTGGCATCACGGATTGACAATAACCTTCAGGGATTTACCAGAAAATCAAACATTTTATGAGCGACAGAACAAAAATATGATGTAAAATCAGGGACATCCTTCAAAATCAGGAACATTTAAGTGGTATGCCTTCAAAACAATTTTCTAATAATCAGAAACTTAGTTTATATAAAAATAATTGAGTTATGGAACTACATCAATTTGGATAAAATATAAGCTTCAGGGAGCATATACTGTCTGTCATAAAGAAAAACTGAAAATTAGATAGCTTACACTAAATGAAAGTTTTTCTCAGAAACAAACAGAGAGTTATTCTAGCAGAGCCACTCTTACAAAAGCATTTTACTGTGCTATAGTTATGGGTAATCTTCATAAATGTGTTACAGGCAGACTCCACAGTGTTTATAACAGAGTGGCCACATTCACTGTCGATCTTCCTGCTACAAGTCATTATTGTGTCGGTGTGTCTGAGGTCAGGTGGTTGTCTTGTAAGTAGAGGTTGCTTTATTTCCATTATGTATTTAACTTTACATTTTTGTTTTTGCATAACAGTCAATGCAGACAATCTAGTTTCATTCCTAAATCTAAAGAAAAAGCATTCACACATCCACACTGATTTTGATTTGAATTGATGTAAAGTTTGGTGACCAAAAGCAAGATGGGTGACCGACCAAGAAATATTTTCCTTGCAACATTGTAAAAAAACAATTTACATGAACAGAACACCTGAAAGTATACTATTTAAACACATTTATTAAATTATCATTTGTGACACAGGCAAACTTAGATTTATATAAAAGTAATCAAACCATATTAGCAAGTAAGACTTTGATTTCCATTTTTTAGTAACTGCATTTTTGACAGCCAGCAGAATTAAACTTAACAAAATTTTAGTATGTCTAGACAATTTAGATCCTGTTTCCCAGCTCAAAAATCATTTCTTTAGTTGCACTCATTTGCTCACCTAGTATTCCCAACAAAGTACTATGTATGCAATTTTTAAAGTCTACTAACTCATTACCCTCTGAGAACACATTCCCAGTTTTACACTCTGAGAACACGTTGCCAGTTTTATACTCTGAGAACATATGTTCCCAGTTTCCTCTTTCTTCCCCACTACACTGCCAACATTTGCTGTCTACCTGAGGAAAAATTCCCTGGAGTCTGCTTGGGGTATAACATTCCTGTGCAAACAGTTCCAGGCAAAAATCCTAAATTTTGTTGATTTTCTTGCATATTTGGGAGCCATACACGTCTTCTCATTGTTTCTTTGTGAATTGGTTATCTAGTATCTCTTCCCAATTTTTTCTGACCTGTTTTGGTTGATTCCTATAGTTAGCATACAATATTTCACATGTCCTACTAATTATCCTTTTTTTAATAGCAGCTTCTGTTCTAGATACAACTAAAAACTCAACCAGTGCAGGTCTTTCATTTAGGATTCCACTATCCCTTTCTGTTTGCCTACAGTCTGATTATCAATCCCTGATAGGTAAGGCAGCCTGTAGCCTGCAGTCCAAATTATTCTTGGCCTCTTCCCATTCTATTACCTTTCCCTCTCTAATTATTTGTTCCTAATACCCTGATTCTTTTGTCAGTTTCCTCCAGTAAATTCCAGACCCCTCTTGCCTATTCTGTGTACTCCTAATTGCAGTTTTCCTGATCAGCAGAATCTCCTTTCTCCATCCCCATGTTGGCTTACTTCTTAGTATACTTTCTGCTACTTTATAAGTATAATATTCTGTATGACTGTTGTTATTCTTCCTAGGGATCTGCATCCAAAATTCCACTCTTTCCTTGTTTCTTGAATTTCTCCCTGCTTCATCACCATCCCTTTCTACTTTGAATTGTAGCTTTCTACTTGTATTATGTGTAAGAGCATTAACTGTGCAGCTCTAAAATATCCCTTCAGATTGCATAATCCTAAATCTCCTTGTTCTATTGGAAGGATCAACTTATCCCACTTGACTCTTGCCCTCTTCCCCTCACAGATTAAATCCTTCAACTCTTTAATAATTGTTCCCCACAGCTTCTCCTCTGATAAAAATATGCCTGAGCTGTGTATAAAACTAAAGGGATTAAAAACAGTCTTATTGATTGCATCTTGCTATCCATATCCATAGGTAAGAGCTTCCAGCTTTTCAGTTTTTGCATCATCTTTTGTTTAGTCTCTTCCCATATATCCTTAGCTGCCACAACAGCATCCTTTTTAACCCATACCCCTGAATACCATATCTTATAATGTCCCCATAAATATGGGTATTGCTGATCCATTTCATTTGTATGTACATAGTTTATGGCTATAGCCTTTGATTTATCTTCACTGATTTTATATCCTGAAAAACACAGAACTGCCTCAGAATGTTCCACAACAATTAGATGTCCTTTTTCTGGTTTTATCAGGTGCAAAAGAATATCACCTGCAAATAAAGGCAACTTTTCTTGAATACCATACCAATTATATCATTGGATTTCTGAGTCCCTTATTTTCTTTGCCAATGGTTTTAAATATAATGCAACAAAAAAGGGAAAGATGAACTCCCTGCCTGGGCCCTCTGTTCAGACATAATTTAGTGGAGAGGAACTCTCCCACTTTGATTTTTGCCTCTGATCCCTCATATATAATCATAAGTAATCTTATTTTTGTATCAGGAAATACAAATGCTTCTATCGCCCTGCTCATAAAATCTCAGCTTACTTTGTCAAATGCTTTCTCTTCATCAAGAACCACTAACAAAAGTAATATTTTATGACATTCTGCTTCCTCCGGATCATCATTGCTCTTTTAATGCTGTCAAATGTTTGCCTCCTCTCCACAAAACCACATTGATCTGTATCTATCAATTTTGGCAACACATTTGCCATTCCTTTAACCATTACCGACATAAACACTTTGTAAACATGGTTTTTGGCCTACATGAAGCTGGATCTGATGGGCCTTTACCATCTTTACATATTACAACCCTCACAGCTTTTTTCAGGATATTGGTGATTCCCCTACTTTTAAAATACTGTTAAACAAAACCATCCATATCTTTATTACTTTCTTCTCTTCTAGCTTCCAAGCACCCACCCAAAATACCATCTGTTCCTGGAGACTTTTCTGTAGATTGATTATATATCCCCATTTCTATTTGATCTTCATATACCTCTAACTTTGACATATTTAAGTCTTCCATAAATATTTCCATTTGTGCTTTTTCTGATTTCCCCACTTCTCTGCTTTTTACAAATTTTCATAAAATTTCCAAAATATCTCTAATACCTGTATGGGATCTTTGGTTATTTTACTTATCATAGGCTCCCTAAATTTGCCAACAACCCATTCTAACTTCTATTGTCTAAAGTTTTTGTGCTCTAGAGTTATTATAAAAAAACAATTGGTTAACAGCAATCTTTCTAAACTCCAGCATACTATCCAGGTAATCCCTTATTTTTTCTTTAACACTTTGCAATTGCACCTCTTCTTGTTTTGAGAAATTCCCATTATTTTGTTAATACTTTAACCATTGTCAGCCCTCTAAATAATTCTTGTTACTTCTTAACCTTCTGTCTTTTTCTTTTTTCTACCCTATTTTTAAACTCAATTTTCATTTTATCCCACTCACTAGCTATACAATCCACAGTACTTTCTATCATCCATAACAACTCCCAAATAATTTCTACTACCAATTCCTTAAATTCCTTTCTATTTAACAGGTAGGTAGATAAACACCAGTGTTTCATTTTTATTTCATTACCCTGCATTTTTAACTTAATAATTATTGGTACATGATCCAAAATAGTTATTGGGTGTGTGTCAAAGTTCTTAATTAAATGGACATGTTTTATGAAATTTAATTTCTGTCTAGTCTTGCCCAGTTATTTTACCATAGGAAATAATATGTAAATTCTCTGTGAGTTCCTACTACTGAATTTCTATCTTCTATACCAAGTACTTTCATAAATCTTGTCAGAGATATAACCTATTCTGTTTTATTTTCCCTTCTAGCCCCCATAGATACATCCTCATTGTAGCAAATCAAGCTGACTATTTCTCCCATATTTTGTTAAGCACCATAACAGCAGTTTTATGTGGAATATATATATACATGCCAGCACAATCCTTATCATTTGCCAGTAGCTCCTTACTATCACACATCTGCCATCATTATTCTTTTCTCATCGCCTCTCACTATTGGAGCTCATCTAGCAATTAAAATAAGTACTCATGATTTATTTTGTCCTCGATATTCTGCAGAACATCCATCCAGAAATCCTTTTTAAATGTTTATTTCCAGCTTTTGTGATTCATGCACCCTCTAATGTTTGGCAGGTTGAGCTTTTACACATATTTTTCTTAGATTGTAACCTATGCCACATTTTACAATACTTTTTTGTTTTAATGAAAACCCTCAATCAGAAAGCCAAAGATAGCCCCCAGTACATCTCATAACCTGTTAACTTAATACAAACAGGCAAAACAATGTGCATCTTCAAATAATGAAGTTTAACCCCCCCCCCTTTGTAGGAACAATTGTCCCAAATAGATAGCTATAAGCACAGGCTGTAACTAACCTAAAACTGAGATTGTCCATGATAAGATGCATGCTATTGCCTGTGCTTCTACTTACACTAATTGGTGTCTGCTCTTTTTATCTTTATTCCTCCCAGATGTGAAAAACAACTTGCATGCTTTCAGAAATCATTAACTTTTCTTGAATACCATACCAATTATATCATTGGATTTCTGAGTCCCTTATTTTCTTTGCCAATGGTTTTAAATATAATGCAACAAAAAAGGGAAAGATGAACTCCCTGCCTGGGCCCTCTGTTCAGACATAATTTAGTGGAGAGGAACTCTCCCACTTTGATTTTTGCCTCTGATCCCTCATATATAATCATAAGTAATCTTATTTTTGTATCAGGAAATACAAATGCTTCTATCGCCCTGCTCATAAAATCTCAGCTTACTTTGTCAAATGCTTTCTCTTCACCAAGAACCACTAACAAAAGTAATATTTTATGACATTCTGCTTCCTCCGGATCATCATTGCTCTTTTAATGCTGTCAAATGTTTGCCTCCTCTCCACAAAACCACATTGATCTGTATCTATCAATTTTGGCAACACATTTGCCATTCCTTTAACCATTACCGACATAAACACTTTGTAAACATGGTTTTTGGCCTACATGAAGCTGGATCTGATGGGCCTTTACCATCTTTACATATTACAACCCTCACAGCTTTTTTCAGGATATTGGTGATTCCCCTACTTTTAAAATACTGTTAAACAAAACCATCCATATCTTTATTACTTTCTTCTCTTCTAGCTTCCAAACACCCACCCAAAATACCACCTGTTCCTGGAGACTTTTCTGTAGATTGATTATATATCCCCATTTCTATTTGATCTTCATATACCTCTAACTTTGACATATTTAAGTCTTCCATAAATATTTCCATTTGTGCTTTTTCTGATTTCCCCACTTCTCTGCTTTTTACAAATTTTCATAAAATTTCCAAAATATCTCTAATACCTGTATGGGATCTTTGGTTATTTTACTTATCATAGGCTCCCTAAATTTGCCAACAACCCATTCTAACTTCTATTGTCTAAAGTTTTTGTGCTCTAGAGTTATTATAAAAAAACAATTGGTTAACAGCAATCTTTCTAAACTCCAGCATACTATCCAGGTAATCCCTTATTTTTCTTTAACACTTTGCAATTGCACCTCTTCTTGTTTTGAGAAATTCCCATTATTTTGTTAATACTTTAACCATTGTCAGCCCTCTAAATAATTCTTGTTACTTCTTAACCTTCTGTCTTTTTCTTTTTTCTACCCTATTTTTAAACTCAATTTTCATTTTATCCCACTCACTAGCTATACAATCCACAGTACTTTCTATCATCCATAACAACTCCCAAATAATTTCTACTACCAATTCCTTAAATTCCTTTCTATTTAACAGGTAGGTAGATAAACACCAGTGTCTCATTTTTATTTCATTACCCTGCATTTTTAACTTAATAATTATTGGTACATGATCCAAAATAGTTATTGGGTGTGTGTCAAAGTTCTTAATTAAATGGACATGTTTTATGAAATTTAATTTCTGTCTAGTCTTGCCCAGTTATTTTACCATAGGAAATAATATGTAAATTCTCTGTGAGTTCCTACTACTGAATTTCTATCTTCTATACCAAGTACTTTCATAAATCTTGTCAGAGATATAACCTATTCTGTTTTATTTTCCTTCTAGCCCCATAGATACATCCTCATTGTAGCAAATCAAGCTGACTATTTCTCCCATATTTTGTTAAGCACCATAACAGCAGTTTTATGTGGAATATATATATACATGCCAGCACAATCCTTATCATTTGCCAGTAGCTCCTTACTATCACACATCTGCCATCATTATTCTTTTCTCATCTCCTCTCACTATTGGAGCTCATCTAGCAATTAAAATAAGTACTCATGATTTATTTTGTCCTCGATATTCTGCAGAACATCCATCCAGAAATCCTTTTTAAATGTTTATTTCCAGCTTTTGTGATTCATGCACCCTCTAATGTTTGGCAGGTTGAGCTTTTACACATATTTTTCTTAGACTGTAACCTATGCCACATTTTACAATACTTTTTTGTTTTAATGAAAACCCTCAATCAGAAAGCCAAAGATAGCCCCCAGTACATCTCATAACCTGTTAACTTAATACAAACAGGCAAAACAATGTGCATCTTCAAATAATGAAGTTTAACCCCCCCCCTTTGTAGGAACAATTGTCCCAAATAGATAGCTATAAGCACAGGCTGTAACTAACATAAAACTGAGATTGTCCATGATAAGATGCATGCTATTGCCTGTGCTTCTACTTACACTAATTGGTGTCTGCTCTTTTTATCTTTATTCCCCTCCCAGATGTGAAAAACAACTTGCATGCTTTCAGAAATCATTAACTTTTCTTGAATACCATACCAATTATATCATTGGATTTCTGAGTCCCTTATTTTCTTTGCCAATGGTTTTAAATATAATGCAACAAAAAAGGGAAAGATGAACTCCCTGCCTGGGCCCTCTGTTCAGACATAATTTAGTGGAGAGGAACTCTCCCACTTTGATTTTTGCCTCTGATCCCTCATATATAATCATAAGTAATCTTATTTTTGTATCAGGAAATACAAATGCTTCTATCGCCCTGCTCATAAAATCTCAGCTTACTTTGTCAAATGCTTTCTCTTCACCAAGAACCACTAACAAAAGTAATATTTTATGACATTCTGCTTCCTCTGGATCATCATTGCTCTTTTAATGCTGTCAAATGTTTGCCTCCTCTCCACAAAACCACATTGATCTGTATCTATCAATTTTGGCAACACATTTGCCATTCCTTTAACCATTACCGACATAAACACCTTGTAAACATGGTTTTTGGCCTACATGAAGCTGGATCTGATGGGCCTTTACCATCTTTACATATTACAACCCTCACAGCTTTTTTCAGGATATTGGTGATTCCCCTACTTTTAAAATACTGTTAAACAAAACCATCCATATCTTTATTACTTTCTTCTCTTCTAGCTTCCAAACACCCACCCAAAATACCATCTGTTCCTGGAGACTTTTCTGTAGATTGATTATATATCCCCATTTCTATTTGATCTTCATATACCTCTAACTTTGACATATTTAAGTCTTCCATAAATATTTCCATTTGTGCTTTTTCTGATTTCCCCACTTCTCTGCTTTTACAAATTTTCATAAAATTTCCAAAATATCTCTAATACCTGTATGGGATCTTTGGTTATTTTACTTATCATAGGCTCCCTAAATTTGCCAACAACCCATTCTAACTTCTATTGTCTAAAGTTTTTGTGCTCTAGAGTTATTATAAAAAAACAATTGGTTAACAGCAATCTTTCTAAACTCCAGCATACTATCCAGGTAATCCCTTATTTTTTCTTTAACACTTTGCAATTGCACCTCTTCTTGTTTTGAGAAATTCCCATTATTTTGTTAATACTTTAACCATTGTCAGCCCCTCTAAATAATTCTTGTTACTTCTTAACCTTCTGTCTTTTTCTTTTTTTCTACCCTATTTTTAAACTCAATTTTCATTTTATCCCACTCACTAGCTATACAATCCACAGTACTTTCTATCATCCATAACAACTCCCAAATAATTTCTACTACCAATTCCTTAAATTCCTTTCTATTTAACAGGTAGGTAGATAAACACCAGTGCTTCATTTTTATTTCATTACCCTGCATTTTTAACTTAATAATTATTGGTACATGATCCAAAATAGTTATTGGGTGTGTGTCAAAGTTCTTAATTAAATGGACATGTTTTTATGAAATTTAATTTCTGTCTAGTCTTGCCCAGTTATTTTACCATAGGAAATAATATGTAAATTCTCTGTGAGTTCCTACTACTGAATTTCTATCTTCTATACCAAGTACTTTCATAAATCTTGTCAGAGATATAACCTATTCTGTTTTATTTTCCCTTCTAGCCCCCATAGATACATCCTCATTGTAGCAAATCAAGCTGACTATTTCTCCCATATTTTGTTAAGCACCATAACAGCAGTTTTATGTGGAATATATATATACATGCCAGCACAATCCTTATCATTTGCCAGTAGCTCCTTACTATCACACATCTGCCATCATTATTCTTTTCTCATCTCCTCTCACTATTGGAGCTCATCTAGCAATTAAAATAAGTACTCATGATTTATTTTGTCCTCGATATTCTGCAGAACATCCATCCAGAAATCCTTTTTAAATGTTTATTTCCAGCTTTTGTGATTCATGCACCCTCTAATGTTTGGCAGGTTGAGCTTTTACACATATTTTTCTTAGATTGTAACCTATGCCACATTTTACAATACTTTTTTGTTTTAATGAAAACCCTCAATCAGAAAGCCAAAGATAGCCCCCAGTACATCTCATAACCTGTTAACTTAATACAAACAGGCAAAACAATGTGCATCTTCAAATAATGAAGTTTAACCCCCCCCTTTGTAGGAACAATTGTCCCAAATAGATAGCTATAAGCACAGGCTGTAACTAACCTAAAACTGAGATTGTCCATGATAAGATGCATGCTATTGCCTGTGCTTCTACTTACACTAATTGGTGTCTGCTCTTTTTATCTTTATTCCCCTCCCAGATGTGAAAAACAACTTGCATGCTTTCAGAAATCATTAACTTTTCTTGAATACCATACCAATTATATCATTGGATTTCTGAGTCCCTTATTTTCTTTGCCAATGGTTTTAAATATAATGCAACAAAAAAGGGAAAGCTGAACTCCCTGCCTGGGCCCTCTGTTCAGACATAATTTAGTGGAGAGGAACTCTCCCACTTTGATTTTTGCCTCTGATCCCTCATATATAATTATAAGTAATCTTATTTTTGTATCAGGAAATACAAATGCTTCTATCGCCCTGCTCATAAAATCTCAGCTTACTTTGTCAAATGCTTTCTCTTCACCAAGAACCACTAACAAAAGTAATATTTTATGACATTCTGCTTCCTCCGGATCATCATTGCTCTTTTAATGCTGTCAAATGTTTGCCTCCTCTCCACAAAACCACATTGATCTGTATCTATCAATTTTGGCAACACATTTGCCATTCCTTTAACCATTACCGACATAAACAATTTGTAAACATGGTTTTTGGCCTACATAAAGCTGGATCTGATGGGCCTTTACCATCTTTACATATTACAACCCTCACAGCTTTTTTCAGGATATTGGTGATTCCCCTACTTTTAAAATACTGTTAAACAAAACCATCCATATCTTTATTACTTTCTTCTCTTCTAGTTTCCAAACACCCACCCAAAATACCATCTGTTCCTGGAGACTTTTCTGTAGATTGATTATATATCCCCATTTCTATTTGATCTTCATATACCTCTAACTTTGACATATTTAAGTCTTCCATAAATATTTCCATTTGTGCTTTTTCTGATTTCCCCACTTCTCTGCTTTTTACAAATTTTCATAAAATTTCCAAAATATCTCTAATACCTGTATGGGATCTTTGGTTATTTTACTTATCATAGGCTCCCTAAATTTGCCAACAACCCATTCTAACTTCTATTGTCTAAAGTTTTTGTGCTCTAGAGTTATTATAAAAAAACAATTGGTTAACAGCAATCTTTCTAAACTCCAGCATACTATCCAGGTAATCCCTTATTTTTTCTTTAACACTTTGCAATTGCACCTCTTCTTGTTTTGAGAAATTCCCATTATTTTGTTAATACTTTAACCATTGTCAGCCCCTCTAAATAATTCTTGTTACTTCTTAACCTTCTGTCTTTTTCTTTTTTTCTACCCTATTTTTAAACTCAATTTTCATTTTATCCCACTCACTAGCTATACAATCCACAGTACTTTCTATCATCCATAACAACTCCCAAATAATTTCTACTACCAATTCCTTAAATTCCTTTCTATTTAACAGGTAGGTAGATAAACACCAGTGTCTCATTTTTATTTCATTACCCTGCATTTTTAACTTAATAATTATTGGTACATGATCCAAAATAGTTATTGGGTGTGTGTCAAAGTTCTTAATTAAATGGACATGTTTTTATGAAATTTAATTTCTGTCTAGTCTTGCCCAGTTATTTTACCATAGGAAATAATATGTAAATTCTCTGTGAGTTCCTACTACTGAATTTCTATCTTCTATACCAAGTACTTTCATAAATCTTGTCAGAGATATAACCTATTCTGTTTTATTTTCCCTTCTAGCCCCCATAGATACATCCTCATTGTAGCAAATCAAGCTGACTATTTCTCCCATATTTTGTTAAGCACCATAACAGCAGTTTTATGTGGAATATATATATACATGCCAGCACAATCCTTATCATTTGCCAGTAGCTCCTTACTATCACAAATCTGCCATCATTATTCTTTTCTCATCTCCTCTCACTATGGGAGCTCATCTAGCAATTAAAATAAGTACTCATGATTTATTTTGTCCTCGATGTTCTGCAGAACATCCATCCAGAAATCCTTTTTAAATGTTTATTTCCAGCTTTTGTGATTCATGCACCCTCTAATGTTTGGCAGGTTGAGCTTTTACACATATTTTTCTTAGATTGTAACCTATGCCACATTTTACAATACTTTTTTGTTTTAATGAAAACCCTCAATCAGAAAGCCAAAGATAGCCCCCAGTACATCTCATAACCTGTTAACTTAATACAAACAGGCAAAACAATGTGCATCTTCAAATAATGAAGTTTAACCCCCCCCCCCTTTGTAGGAACAATTGTCCCAAATAGATAGCTATAAGCACAGGCTGTAACTAACCTAAGACTGAGATTGTCCATGATAAGATGCATGCTATTGCCTGTGCTTCTACTTACACTAATTGGTGTCTGCTCTTTTTATCTTTATTCCCCTCCCAGATGTGAAAAACAACTTGCATGCTTTCAGAAATCATTAACTTTTGGCCTTAAAGAAAGAAGTGTCCTGGCTTTTTATTGCCTGTTATCAATTTGTCTGCATGGAAATGCAAGAAAAATATAACCCTCAGCTGCAAGCTTCTAAAGAAAGCTAAAACATTTATTGCTAAAAAAAACATTTAATTAAATTCAGCATTCTGTTTACTTGTTTCCCCTTAAAACTTGTTATTAGATTAGGCCAACGGTCATAATCCAAACATTCACCTATGCAGTAGTAAGCTATAGGATATAAGCTCTACAAATGTTATGATCTTTGCACTTTCGTACCCCATTCCTTACATTAACAACCCAAGATTACAGTCTAGTAACTTAAACATGCTTTTATCTAGCATTTTTTTCTCTTTTTGCATTGTAATTCCCACATTTCATAATACTAAAAAAGAATAAAGAAAGAGAGCGAGAAAAAGGCATTAGTTTACTTTAGTATCTTTACCACATACAAGAACAAATAAAAATACTTTACTGTAAAATGTGAAATTTGTATCATGAAAAATTTCATAGAAATACTATTAAGACCAGAAGTAGTTTTACTTATTTACCATTTTCCAGCCTCTTCCTCTTCCCTTGCTCACAGTTTCCTTCCAAATGTAATGACTTGAAGTGAAACAAATGCCTTTCAGTTCCTCTCAAGCTTAACAAAGTCAACAAAAGTCCATTCTCCACTTATTCTTATACAGCCATATTTCACAAATGCAACTGATGTTTTGCAGTCCATTTATTCACTAATTTCCATGTTGCTGGTCTTCTTTCTGTTCATCTCCATACCCAACTCCAGACTTCAGTTCAATTACAAGGTAGTCCCAATTCTTTTAGTCAACTCCTATGCTTTTCTCTGTCTCTAAAACATTTTTCTTTTGGGAAAGTAGAAAAAGTTTCACTGGTAAAGTCTCTGTATGTGCTTTATTATCAGAAGAATGAGATCAGAGTCCCCTTCTGTTTGATGGCACACCCTTTGTTGGACAAACTTTTGTATTTCCTACTTTGCTGTTCTGCTTTAAAAATTACCTTGATCCTCTAGGAAAATATTCTGAAGATAGCTGGATGCAACAGATTGAATCTCACACCTACCTTTTAACATTTCCTCATTGGTGGAATATGTTTGTTTCTCTTCTGCCTGGTATACAGTGCATAATAATTTTCCACAAACACTCTACTGTCTCCAATTGTAAATTCTTTGCCCCTTTTGAAACAGTTTTGTCAGGATCAACTTTTTTTCTGCTGGTAGGTTTGCATCTTTACTAATACAGGTTTTGACTACTTTCTCGTGGCCAGATTTGGTGCATATACACAGTGTACCCTTTCAGTTATCAATTTCTGCTGTGGAATACCAGTCCAGTTGCTTATCTGTGCCTTCATAAAATTAATACATATGTTTCTTCTAGTTTCTCTGGTACAGCAGAAAATGTCATATTTTTCCCACATGCTCTGTCCTCTAATTCTACCATTTTTTGAAACATCTCTTCTTGAACAGTGTCATACTCAGCCAGCTTTTTTTCATTCTGACCTCTGATTTTTTGCAATTTTATTAGTTTATCGGAATCTGTTTAAATATTCTTCCATTCCCAGCCTTTTGTTATTTGAGTTGATATACCCCTTCAGTGTTTTATTTATTTGAATCAGCTGTGAGCATATTTGAGTTATTTTTTCCTCTAAGTTACTGGAAGCTATGTCATGCTCCAAAGTTGGAGCTAGAAATGCTTTTTGGTTAACAAGTGCAGGATTCTTCCCAGTCAGTGTTTTCTATTCATCTTTTCTAGTTGCTTTTCTTTCAGGATGATGTAGTTCCTTCTTTGGTGGCTGTGATGGCCCACCACTGGGCCAGTAGTCAAGGAGTCTCAGTACTCACCACTGGCAACAGCAGAGAACGTACAGTGGGAGGATAACAGGCACACACACAGTATTTCCAGATGCAGCTGTCTGCATCAGGTGCATTTTTCCTTAAGAGCACACAGAGATCACAGTCAGTCTGGGGCTGGTTTCTCCCTCTTTCTCCAGATCCCCAATAAGACTCCCGACTGGCACAGTTATAGAGTTGAGATCTCAACCAAGTGACCAAGCCAAGACCTCCAGTACCCTCTCTGTTCAACCAGTGATTCATGTCCCTGCCCAAGTAGCTGATAAACACACTCTTTGAGGTTTGATTTATACACACACACACACACACACACACACACACACGAGTGCGCACATCTGGGAAAGGCTGGCACAGGTTTACTAGCTATGCCCCCTACTGCCCATACTATAAGGTAGTTATCACTGGCACCAGCCAACTCATCAGCTACTTTAAGGCCCTTAACAAATGGTGTCCAATCTTACTGTGTAATATTACTATTAATATTAATATAATGGTAGTTTTACCAAGCGTAAGGCTATTAGGAGTGGCCCACACAGTGTCACCAAATAAATATGCAAGTGCTCTCAGAACTTAAATATCTCTAGATGATTAGCCACAATGAAAGGTTTAAATATATTTAGTAATAAATATTAAATAATAAAAGAACAAGAAAATACTCAATATATAATCACAGTGACATCATAGCTCAAAATCACAGGAAATATTTAAAACAACATTGCAGGACAGTCTCAAATAAATAAAGACATTCATTTAAACTAAGCTTTGCTATATTCCGGAGTATATCTAAAAGAATTACACTATTCCCTAGTAACTTACTTCATCATAGCAAGGTTGATGTGGCGAATGGATCTTCTAGTTGTTGTCAGGTCAAAGACAGAATACAAAATATCCTGTCTCATTAAGAGACTCTCAAATTAATATCTCAAATATTACTGCTGGGATACATTGCAGAATGATATAATTTCTTGTCATCTGACTCTATTCCAGATGAAACCCTCTTTGCTGGAAGCTAGCAGTATTTATCATCTACCTGTGAAAATGCATAGACCTCAGATCTTTGGCAGATGCTGGAAGTCATAAAACAATTACCTTCCTTCATCTTTTCAAAACTAGTAATTAGTTCACTCTGAAGACAATACAGAAAGCTTTTTAGCACAGATTCTGTGTCTAGCTGCATTGAAAACTGGAAGATAACATATTTTATGGCCTAGCCATAAAGTAATTTAATTTCTGTTATTTTTCTGAAGTTAACCTCCTCTATTCCAGTTTCTACTGTTAAAATATATACATTTAAGCAATTAAAATAGTGCATGTACATTTCTGTTCTTTTTAAAATAGGATACACTGTGGTTACATTTTAAGCATAAGCACTTTATAAAATCCCTTTTTAACACACACTGTCTGTACAAACATAGTTTGATATACACATGACATACTATTATAGTTGTAACATAAGCATCTTATGTAAACCATGCTGATATTCACAAATTACATATAATTATTTACAAAATTCCAGATAGCTATGCTGTCAGTATTTCCCTTAATCATAGTGGCATCCAGGCAGTGTACTTACTAGCCAGTAACTGAATTTACTAAAAGTGACAGAGTTCCTGGCCCTTGTATTTCAGTTTCTTTTTTCACACTGGGAGAGTTGAGGGTGAACTGCTGATCAGTGTGCAGCCATCTTGGAAATACCACCTGAAAGTACTGTTGAGTTCAAAAGCAAGATCAATAATTACTTCAGCAAGAAGGCTATGTGCGCTGTGAAGAGCCAAAATAATCTGCTAAAGCAAGGTCATGCCTTGTTTGCTAAAACATGGCCAGTTCATTGTAATACTTAATTATTATTTAATATATTCACAAAGATAGGCCTGCTTGTGTTGGCACTTAGTGTTTCTTTCAAATCACAAAGGTATATATCACTCTTTATCAGTTATAACAATTCAAGCAGAATTAGCTGTTTAGTTCAGACTTTAAAGAAGATTTGTGCATACATAATTTTATTTCTTTTGAACAAAAAGAATTAAAATATGCTTCATTCAATCAATTTAAAATGTAGTTTGAAGAACAATACAATCATAAGAAAACAAAATTACAAGCTGTTCTTAGGTCTTTAGCCTAAGGATAAAACCGTTTTTAAACTGTCAAGTTTAGTCAAATAATACCTTATTCGGTAGACAGTCCTCCAGAGTATTTGAGGCTTACACCCCTTTCTCTCTTCTTGTGCTCCTGCACTGTAATAAATCTTAGTAATTTTTCAGCTTGTTTTCAGTACTCATTCATAAACACTTCTAAACTCTCACACATAATAAGGACACTAATAAGAACTCCCAGCTTTAGGTGCTTTTCTGCCGCTTCTCAGTTCTGACTTCTTTCTTTGCCCCAAACCTTGTAGAAACTCTAGGTAATGATCTCTAGACTTAGTGGATAGGAAAGCTACTTCCTCAAGGGACAGACAACCTGATATAGCTTGAGTAACTTGAAACATCTGTTTCCTATTAATTGCTGCAAAGTTGCTTTACTTCCCTGCTTCAGGGTCCTGATGTACCCTTTTCAGTAGTCGGCAGTGTGCTACCCTGGCTCAACAGGCCCTGATTCAGCAGTCAGAATGAAGTACTCTATATTTATTTATTTTTTTCTTTTAAGATTTGTTTTCTAGGTCTTCTCTGGAAAGGGGTCTATCTGGCATGGCTATTCCAGCTAATAAAATATAGATAAACAAAGTAATTAAACAATCTGATCAAATGCTTTCCTTTGATCCATGAAAACAATACCTATGACAAGGTTGTTGTCTGTGTTAGATAATATGCAGCAAAGTAGCAGTGGTGGTTTATAAGCCATGTTTGGACCTTTATTGACCAGGCCAAAGTAGTTCTCAGTCTTATGGAAAGCTGAGAACTTTCTTATACATAATTTTTTTATTAGAATTTTGACTTTGGGATTAAAACAGAATGGGTCTATAGTGTTCCAAGTTGGCAAAGTGTGGCAGGCTTCCTAATATAGGAAGGATACCTTAGTATATATACACACACACACACACACACACAAATATATATATATATATATATATATATATATATATATGTATATGTATATATATATATATATATATATATATATATATATATATATATATATATATGTGTATATATATATATATATATATATATATATATATATATATATATGGGTTCCTATCACATCATCGAACTGTGTAATCACCGACACTCACCTCTTCGACACCAATCCATCGACGTCCATATCATCGACAATTCCGGTAAGCGATCTTCCCCCTCACAGGACCCATGGTAGCGCTTTCAAGGTAAATTGTACGGAATCACGTAAACCCTGATCGGTGTAACACAGGAAGAAGCGCTACCATGGGTCCTGTGAGGGGGAAGATCGCTTACCGGAATTGTCGATGATATGGACGTCGATGGATTGGTGTCGAAGAGGTGAGTGTCGGTGATTACACAGTTCGATGATGTGATAGGAACCCATATATATGTATATATATATATATATATATATATATATATATATATATATATATATATGGATCTACTTTACAAGCTCGATGTTTCAAAGCTTCAAACTGCAAATAGTTGAGACCATAAGATCAAAGTTCTGAAAACTTCAAAACTGTAATAATAAAAAAAAATAGGTTTTGCAGGTGGGGGGGGGGGGGCAAGCTCCCTGCAGGCCCATACCCCCTGCTAAATAAATATACCAACTCTGAGATCACGCTAGAGTGTGGAAAACCCATTCAGCACTGTATGGCAGTCTCCATTCTAAACATTTAAAGTTTCAAAACTTCGATCTTATGGTCTCGACCATTTGCAGTTCGAAGTTTGAAACTTTGAGCTTGTGAAGGGAATTCATATAGCTATATATATCAAAACAAAAGAACTCCACCAGAATTTGAAGGAACAAAGACCAGCTACAGGATTAGCATTAAAAACCTTTTATTCTTCACTTTCATCTTTAAAAGACTTCATCAGAACAAAATATATGCAAAGAACAAGCCCGTTTATACAAAACTACAAACCAATTAAGGTATTCCATTAAAACCTAATTGTTTAATTAATCATTTATATATATATATATATATATATATATAGAGAGAGAGAGGTGGTGAAGGCTAAGGATAAGGCGTATGAAGAGTTGTATAAAAGGTTGGACACTAAGGAGGGAGAAAAGGACCTGTACCGATTGGCTAGACAGAGGGACCGAGCTAGTAAATATGTGCAGCAGGTAAGGGTGATGAAGGATAATGAGGGAAACGTACTCACAAGCGAGGGGAGTGTGTTGAGCAGATGGAAAGAGTACTTTGAGGGGTTGATGAATGAAGAGAATGGGAGGGAGAGAAGGTTGGATGATGTGCGGATAGTGAATCATGAAGTGCAGTGGATTAGCAAGGAGGAAGTAAAGATAGCTATGAAGAGAATGAAGAACGGAAAGGCTGTTGGTCCAGATGACATACCTGTGGAAGCATGGAGGTGTTTAGGTCAAATGGCAGTGAAGTTTTTAACTAGATTGTTTAATGAAATCTTGGAAAGTGAGAGGATACCTGAGGAATGGAGAAAAAGTGTTTTGCTACCGATTTTTAAGAATAAGGGTGATGTGTAGAGCTGTAGTAACTACAGAGGGATTAAACTGATCAGTCACAGCATGAAGTTATGGGAAAGAGTAGTGGAAGCTAGGTTAAGAAGGGACGTGATGATTAGTGATCAGCAGTATGGTTTCATGCCAGGAAAGAGCACTACAGATGCGATGTTTGCTCTGAGAGTGTTGATGGAGAAGTACAGAGAAGGTCAGAAGGAGTTGCATTGTGTCTTTGTGGATTTTGAGAAAGCATATGACAGGGTGCCTAGAGAGGAGTTGTGGTATTGTATGAGGAAGTCGGGAGTGTCAGAGAAGTATGTAAGAGTGGTACAAGATATGTACGAGGGTAGGGTGAGGTCTGCGGTGGGAGTGACGGATGCGTTTAAGGTGGAGGTGGGATTACATCAAGGATCAGCTCTGAGCCCTTTCTTATTTGCAATGGTGATGGACAGGTTGAGAGACGAGATCAGACAGGAGTCCCCGTGGACTATGATGTTTGCAGATGACATTGTGATCTGTAGTGAGAGTAGGGACCAGGTGGAGGAGACCCTGGAGAGGTGGAGATATGCTCTAGAGAGAAGAGGAATGAAGGTCAGCAGGATTAAGACAGAATATATGTGTGTGAATGAGAGGAAGGATAGAGGAATGGTGAGGATGCAGGGAGTAGAGGTGGCGAAGGTGAATGCGTTTAAGTACTTGGGATCAACAGTTCAGAGTAATGGTGAGTGTGGAAGAGAGGTGAAGAAGAGAGTACAGGCAGGATGGAGTGGGTGGAGAAGAGTGTCAGGAGTAATTTGTGACAGACGAGTACCAGTAAGAGTGAAAGGGAAGGTCTACAAGAGGGTAGTGAGACCAGCTATGTTATACGGGTTGGATACAGTGGCACTGACAAAAAGGCAGGAGTCAGAACTTGACGTGGCAGAGTTGAAGATGTTAAGATTTGCAC
The DNA here is from genome assembly GCF_019279795.1 of Protopterus annectens. NCBI lineage: Eukaryota > Metazoa > Chordata > Ceratodontiformes > Protopteridae > Protopterus > Protopterus annectens. The sequence goes on from NC_056734.1 coordinate 490,119,388, forward strand.
TGGGTGTGATGAGGATGGACAGGTTTAGGAATAAGTATATTAGAGGGCCAGCCCAGGTTGGAAGGTTTGGAGACAAAGCCAGAGAGGCAAGATTACATTGGTTTGGACATGTGCTGAGGAGGGATGCAGAGTATATTGGGAAAAATATGCTAAGGATGAAGCTGCCAGGTAACAGGAAAAGAGGAAGGCCCAAGATAAGGTTTATGGATGTAGTGAGAGAGGATATGCAGATGGTTGGTGTGACAGAGCAAGATGCAGAGGACAGGAGGAAATGGAAACAGTTGATCTGCTGTCGCGACCCCCTAACGGGAGCAGCCGAAAGAAGAAGAAGAAGATATATATATCTTATATATATATAGGTCTACATCACATAATCAAACATCCAAATGTTCGACTTTCATATGGCCGAGACCATATGCTCGAACATTTGAAGGTTCAAAAATATGAAAAAAATAAATAAGCAAACAAAAAAAAAACTAAACAGTGCTATGGGGGGCATGCCTCCCTGCATCCCCCACACCCACCGCTATTTAAATATACTAACTCCAAGATCACACTACATTGCTGTAAAGGGAAATCTTCCCATTCAGTGCTCTATGGAGATCCTCATTCAGACCATTCATACTTTTAAAAGTGGTCTCAGCCATATGAAAGTCGAGCTTTTAAAAGTTTGACCATCTGAAGGGGACCCATATATGGATCTACTTTACATAATCGAACATCCATATGTTCGACTTTCATATGGCTGAGACCAGATTGAAGGTGACCCATACATATATATATATATATATATATATATATATATATATATATATATATATACACATATATATATATATATATATATATATATATATATATATATAAATAGAGAGAGAGAGGGGGTAAATATATGTAGAAGTGGTTTACAAATAACAGATGAGTAATTTTTAAAGAATTTTCGATAGAGGGTATAATCCATATTGGGAGTTGAGCTCTTTATTTTGACAACAAAAAAGTGAGTAAATGACATAGAAATATATTTAAAGTGAAACTTGGGTATATTGGAGCACATGTGTAGCATCTCAATTGATAGTAGCAGTTACCAGGAGGGTATTGGGCTGGAAAGAGCACCTCTGAGGTTTCCTGTTTCATGCAGAGTGGTCACAAGCTACTGTCCTTTAGGGGTTTAAGACTAAGATATTTAGTCTTTGTCTAAGAAATCCTTAACCTCAGCCAAAAAATGATATAGACAAAATCTGTTATTATGTAATCTTAATTTTGTGGTAATCAGATTTAACTATATTTATAGTAAGCCTTGTTTCCTGTTGTCATTAAATATTTTTTTGGTGATCCAGTAAAAGGGTAGAAACCGCAGGAACTTCACACTTGAATGATAATTCATGACTTCAGTTGAATTATTTTTAGTTGTAAACATTTTGAATCACAAACCATATTAACATAATTTTAGTTGCAAAATTTATATATCACTTATAATCCATCCAGTCATTGTCAGTCAAACATGACATAGCTCATTCAGATCCTGCCTTCTTTTAAACCTCATTCCTCCTCTGCATGCATTGTTCCGACAATTCACATTTGTTTCTAAGTAATTTGCTCCTAACCTTTTCTAAAGATTCCAATTCCAGTTGTTTTATGTCTGTTGCTATATTCATTACTTCTTGTACAATTGGTTTAAACTTTGATTTCCATTTTCTAGTAATTGTTTTTTTGGCGGCCACTATAATTAGACAGCAAGGCCTTGCTATGTCTAGGCAGTTCCGATTCTGTATCACAGCTCAAAAAATCATTTCCTTAGTTACACCAATTTGCCCACCCAGTATCCCCGACAGAATAGTCTGCAGTGAATCTTTAAAGTCTGTCAGCTCATTACACTTCCAGAAAACATGTTCCTAAATACCTCTTTCTTTACCATCAAACCTCCGACATTTGCTGCCTACCTGAGGAAAAATTCTTTGGAGTCTATGTGGGGTCTAAAAATACCTGTGTAAACACTTCCAAGCAAAGATCTTAAATCTTCTCGACTATGTTGCATATTTGGGAGACATACATATATCTCCCCATTGTTTCTTTGTAAATTGCTTATCCAATCTTTCTTCTCAATCCTTTCTAACCTCCTCTGATTGATTTTTATAGTCATCTTGCAATATTTTATATGCTCTACTAATTGATACTTTCATTTTAAGCCATAGTATATGTGACTTCATACAGGTAAGGTGAGTTAGATTTTAGGGTGGGGATGGTTGACTAAGAATGGTCGGTGTGGTAGTGAGAGTGGGAGTAGTGATGGCTAAGGAGCCATAATTTAATTCCACATCTTATGGCCAAAGCATAAACAAGCAAGCCAAAAAAGATAATTGGCTTTAGAGAATGTTTTGAAGTATAGTCTAAAGTAATGGTTTTAAAGTGTGCTTTACAATAACAAAAGGTGAAGAAGGTAAAGGAAAAGAGGTAGTGATAGTGTTATAGAATATTGAGATAGATGTCCAGGCAGGAAAGATCAGCCAGTAATAATTTTGGGAGGGACGGTAAACACATTTTCTCAAGGGAGCTATTTATGTATGCATGCATGTATGTATATATGCATATTTATATTTATTTATTTATTTATGTAAATATCTGTCTGTCTATTGGATGTCATCAAACTCAAAGTGTCTGCAAGGATACTGGATGAGTCTATTCTGTGAAGAGATACACCTTTATCTAACATCTATGTAATCTATCTGTCTATATATCTATCTATCTATCTATCTATCTATCTATCTATCTATCTATCTATCTATCTATCTATCTGTCTATCTGTCCATCCGTCTATCTATCTATCTATCTATCTATCTATCTATCTATCTATCTATCTATCTATCTCTCTGTGTCTGTCTGTCTGTCTGTCTATCTATCTATCTGTCTGTTTATCTATATATCTATCTATATATCTATCTGTCTATCTATCTGCCTGTCTCTGTCTAATCTACCTGTCTCTGTCTGTCTGTCTGTCTGTCTATCTGTCCGTCTGTCTATCTATCTATCTATCTATCTATCTATCTATCTATCTATCTATCTATCTATCTATCTATCTGTCTATCTGTCTGCCTCTGTCTACCTGTCTCTGTCTGTCTATCTATCTGTCTATCTATCTATCTATCTATCTATCTATCTATCTATCTATCTATCTATCTATCTATCTATCTATCTATCTATCTATCTATCTATCTATCTATCTATCTATCTATCTGTCTATCTATCTATCTATCTATCTATCTATCTATCTATCTATCTATCTATCTATCTATCTGTCTGCCACTGTCTACCTGTCTATGTCTATCTATCTGTCTATCTATCTGTCTATCTATCTATCTTTCTATCTGTCTATCTCTCTATCTGTCACTTTCCCTATTTATGTTCTCTTGACTGATTAGCCATGCTGGCTAGATTCCATTTTCAGCAGGCACCCAGGGAGAAAAGCTCCCATTCTAATATAGTCCAGTCAGTGCTTCAGTAAGTCAGCAACAACAATCGAGAGCTATGCAGTAATGTGGTAATGTGGTAATGTGGTAATGGCACTGAAGTCTGCAACAGCACAGGCAATGGAACTGTTACGTATAATGAAACATACATGATAGAAAGCAGCAACACTTGTAGATTCTTACAGCTACTAATAAAAACATTAAAAAGAGTATAATATCACGACAATATAGTTCCAGTTGTAAACATTTGTTTATTACTAAACTAAACCAAAAGGTCTGTTTTTTTCACATTCTTAGAGTTCCAGTAGTTTACTGGACTACAGCAATTAAAGGTCAAACAGAATAAGAAAGTATTATAGCAATTTTAACTTGATGGGCGGCCACGGTGGTGCAGTGGTTAGCATTGCCGCCTCACAGCAAGAGGTTCTCCGGTTCGATCCTCGGCTGGGGTGCCTTCTGTGTGGAGTCTGCATGTCCTCCCTGTGGTCGCGTGGGTTTCCTCCGGGTGCTCCGGTTTCCTCCCACATCCCAAAGACATGCTGCAGGTGGATTGGACACTCTAAATTGGCCCTAGGTGTGTGTGTGAGTGTGCCTTCTGTGGAAGGTTGGGCGCCGGGCTGGCAACTCGACACCGTAAAACTCCACTGCCATTCAATGTGCGGACAAGGTGATCCGCTGTGGCGACCCCTAACCGGGAAAACGCCGAAAGAAGAAGAAGAAGATAGCAATTTTAACTTGATAATGAATGTCCAATGATGAGCATCCATAGATCTGATGCTGATACTGTCCCTTGTATCTAAGTAGGATTGAAGAACATAATGGAGAGTGACTTCTGAATGGGAGTGGCAAATAGAATTAATACTACAGGGATGATATGATTCTGATTTTAGTATGTCTAGGTGTCTATCCTAGAGGATGGAAATTGAACTTGATAAACATGAGGTCTCACTGCAACCTTGAATTTGTATGAGCTTGTCCAACCCTCTGAATCTGTAATTAAGATGTTGGATAAGTAAGAGAGGGGTGAGGGCAGTAAGGAAAAATGATGTGCATTTGACAGGGGTGAAGCTATGAGAGGATGTCGGCCATCAGGTGCAGTGAAATAGTGTAGAATGGAGGTGACTAGGAGCAATAGGATCCTAACCAATAGATTTGGAGGGTGGGCACGCTGTGCTCAGGAAGGGAGAAGATGATGGATAAGGATATGAGGGAGTTAAGGAGGTACAGTGATTTTGGTGGAGATAACAAAGGAAAATAAGTTATGGAGCAGCTTGGAAGGAAAGAAGCATTAGAGTATCATGGTGTCATGACATGGGTTTGATTGCTACAGCACCAAATAAGGGAAGCAGATTAAAGAAAGGAAATATGAACAGATTAGTGCTACTTACCATAGTCTTCAGAATTAGCATCTCTAATCTATTTGTAATGATTGGGTAAATGATGCACCTGTATATGCGAAAGTGTACTCCACTTCATACTACTTGATTAATGTTTTGTCTAATAAAGTCCACACAAATGCCAGTAGGGAATCAGGGCTAACACTGAGACTTTGCCTTGGATGCCAGGATGATCAAGGCTATGAACTACTGACAAGCTTCATCATGTCGTTATGTATTTGTGATTCCCCTACTTTCCAATTACCTACAGAGTGAGTCTCAGCAAATCACTTAACCAGGTATCAGTCATAGGCCAGCTCCCCAAAAGAGGCATGTGTGCATGCTTGATTAACCTGGTTAGCAAACAAATAAAGTAAGATATCAAAATAAAATGTAAATAAGTGACGGTAGGTTACACGGTTATGCCTTAACATCAACCAGTAATGACTTGAGGTAGGGTCAAGATATAATGTTAGCAATCAACATAGGGCTAGGAATGAGGGTCCTGTTTCAAAGATGGGTGGTGCCGCTGCTGAGCTTCTTGAAAATTTGTGACTGGAAGGATATAAAGGAGGTTTAGCTTTCCAGATCACCTGTGTCTTATAGAGATGGCTCAGACAGATAGCCTATGATCTCACTTTGGGTAAGTCCATCTTGAAGATTACAAAGTAGTTAGCCATGTATAAATCTGTTATGGGGTCAGTTAGTTAGTAAAAGGTGAATAAGGGAATATTTTTAGAAGCAATAAGCACCAGATAAAAAGGGATCTGGCAATTTACAGATCAGAAACAATTGTTCCGCTTAAAGAGGAAGGGAGTAAATAGCATGGGTTTCCTAACTGACACCATGACTAACAAGTAATAGTTTGTCAGAGAGAGAGAGAGAGAGAGAGAGATAAAGAAAAGTACTGTTACTTTGACAGAAGAGAGACAGAAAGGCAGGGAGAGAGAAGGAGAAAGTGACATTAGATTGGACAATAGCAATAATTAGTGTCGAAAGGGGGTGTGGTTGGGCCCAAACTAAACTCCAATAAAGGATCCCCTAAGCTAAGTTTCCATGTTTTGTGTTCATCTTTATCCTGATGTCCTTTAATTAGGGAAGGGCTGGATTCACTAGGTATTTCTGGGCCTTATGGTAGGGCTTATTCCGTTAGGTTGGATGAAATAGGCCAGGTTATGTAATTTAACTTACTGTATTTTGTTGTAAAAGTGCTGATAAAGATCAGGAAAGCCATAGTCACTGACCTGCACTAGTGCTCAATAAAATTAGATCTATTGACAAAAATAATTAGTTTAAGCAAGTACAGACTGATTGCATAAATGGTTAAAGACTAGTCATCACTAGTTTCCAGAGTAGCAATATTAATAAAACAAGAATAGGCAAACTGTTTTGAGCAGAGTGCTAAAAGTCATGACTTTTGCTATTGCAAGATGTTCAAATTCCAGGCAGGTAAACTGTTGGAGGCTTGGACAGCACTTGCATGCTCACATATATTTTAATCATATTGACTATATTTGCTATTAATTTCATTAATACACATTGTCAGGTTTTCAAAAAATTCTGTTGGATAAAGATAAAAATGTAAGAGTATGACATTAAGTGATCAAGAGCATCCTATGTGCTGGTCCTCAGTGGGACGGCAAGTTAAATGTGCTTAACTGATGTCCTTTGGCACTGTTGCCAGGGATGTCTACCCCTGCCTTAGCAAAACTCAGGTCAATAAGCACAGTTTAAACAAATGCATTTTACTTGTTAACACTGCAACTAAAATCTGGCAATGGAGTGCATTACTAAATAATGTCACAGCAATGAAACAATAGGCTAATATAATATAAATTAACTGAAAACGCTTTATACTCGCATAGCAAGTAACCCAATTAATCTCAATCTGGAACACCATGGTTCTACAACAGGAGCACACTAAAAAGGAAAGACACTTTTATTTGTAAATTATGTAGAGTGGAAAACAATGCTGAGGCATTCTGGTATTTCAGTTGCAATCAGATGCAATTAGTTATAGGCACTGAAACTTACGGGAACAGAAGTCTTAGGGGTTCCATGTTTCACAGTTCATTCAACAGCTAATCCAAAGAAAATCAAAAGCAAGCAGGCAACTAAAGAGCACTTGGGTGTGATTAACATGCCAGATGTGCAACAGAAAGATCTATTTCATAACTTAGTTTGTAGTACGTTATATAACAAAAGTCTCATTCTAGAAAAAAGAAGTGACAATAATGAATGGGCAAATACAGAATTCAGTGAAGATGATAACTGTGATGCAGGCTAACCAGATCATTAAAACAGACTGTTTAACTTCATTGCAGTGTAATTTTGTCCTCTCACTTTATTGTTTTATGCACGTTTGTATTCTTAGTTTTCTAAAATATTTTTTATTTTATTCACTGCCACTTTATATTTTTGTTAAATGGTCATATGATCCTGGGCTGAGGCTGAAATTGGTCAGAACTTATCAGTGCTCTAACTAACTAACTAACTAACTAACTAACTAACTAACTAACTAACTAACTAACTAACTAACTAACTAACTAACTAAATGCATTTTAAATTCTAACTAAGTAACTAACTAACTAAATGCATTTTAAATTCTAACTAACTAACTAACTAACTAACTAACTAACTAACTAACTAACTAACTAACTAACTAACTAACTAAATGCATTTTAAATTCTGTGATTTGAAAAATAATAATAATGATGATGGTAATAATAATAATAATAATAATAATAATAATAATAATAAAACAGAATTCTGACTTAAATATTGCTTTATTTCTGGGTTTAAAACATATTTAAATTATTTAAAGTTGTCTAGAAAATGCAGTATCTCATGGCTGAAAGCATGAAAGCAATCGTATTTTTATAGATGGGGTGTCAGCTTGACCTTGGTTACATCATAACTAAATGAAATAAATAGCATAACATTTTTCATACTAGTGCAAACCCACTGATTACTGGAAATCATGATACCATATAGCCATAGCTGAGCTATAGTTGTTAACAAAGAAAATGACTTTTTGTTACTCTTGGTGTTTCTTTTCACATGTAGAAAGGCACATTTAGCCTACCTTTCAGCTTTTGTGAATAGGAGTATCTAAAATCCTGAAATATTCTTGGATTTTGCAAACATCCAATAGAAATAAATTCATAAATGGCATATTTATCTCAATTATTCCTCACAACTGTTTTGAAAATGGATAGCCATAGCATAAACACTAGATACTTTGGCTGAAACAAAGAACAAAGCAGACATGAACTGTACACATGACCCTCATGTTTTATTTTGTATTTGAATGAAAAAAAAATGCACAGGACTGCATGTTAACATATATGCAGAAAGAACTGTTGCATTCTCCCATCAATACATGCAATTGAATGTATATATATATATATATATATATATATATATATATATAGATATATATATATATATATATATTTATATTTATATCTATATGTATATATATATATATATATATATATATATATATATCTATATCTATATATATATATATATACATATATATATATATATATATATATATATATATATATATATACACATATATATATATATCTCTACAATACCCCACTCAGGCATTATAGATAAGCTCACCAGCTTAAATATAAACCCCTATGTCACTAGATGGGTTGCAAACTGGCTCAAGGACAGAACCCACATGGTTAGAATTGCTGGAGCCATGTCAGACTCCAAACCAGTTACAAGTGGCGTCCCACAAGGCTCAGTCCTGGGACCTCTCTTGTTCGGTATATATTTCTCGGTGGTACAGGCCAACACGGAAGGAATGTGGCTGACCAAGTTCGCAGATGACTGCAAACTGGGTGCCATAATCAACTCTCCAGCCGACACAAGCATCCTCCAAAAGGGCCTCATAGAAACAGACAATTGGTGCCAGAGCCATGGCCTCAAGCTAAACGCCAAAAGTGTATAGTCATCCCCTTTGGCAATACAAAGTGCCCACAAATTACCACATAGGTGGTAATCCATTAAGTACAGAAGAAGTCATTAGGGACCTGGGGACCCAAGTTGATAGCAATCTCTCATTTGACAACCACGTGGCCAAAGTGGTTAGAAAACATTTTATATAGCCCACCTAATCATGAAGGGATTCACATCTAGATCAGGGAGGTCATCGCCTCTTTACTCATCCCTCATCAGGCCCATAATTGAGTACAATGCCCCTTTTGGGATGTACCTTACCAGACACCTGCAGCAACTGGAAAGACCCCAAAAGTACCTCACCAAGAGGATCAAAGGGCTGAAACAGATGCCATATGCTGCCCGGTTAAAGAAACTCCAGCTCTACTCAGTGGCATACCGCCTGCTCAGAGGCGATCTGTGCCTGACGTATAAAGCCATGTCCAACCTGGAATTAATGGACATGCTGCACCTCAGAAAATCCAAATCCCATCGAGCCACGCCGAGAGACTTGAACCTCAGCACTGAAATAAATAGGACATGCTGGAGGGACAGATTCATAACCCAGAGGCTCCCTTCACTCTGGAATAAAATCCCAGTCCAGGTTAGGCAGAGTCCCACATTGACTCTCTTCAAGAGGAATCTTGATGAGTGGATGGGAGATCATAGGTTTACCCGGCTATCACTTCTGTGTCACTGTTAGACAGAGGCACAGTATACTAACCTCAAAAAAAGGCATAGCAAAATTAATTTAAAATGGGTGGTGAAAGCCAAACACACTCTGGCTAGGCTTATAAATGCCCTAGGGCAGATAGCCTAGTATGAACCTATGAACCTATGAACCTATATATATATATATATATATACACACACACACATATATATTTATATATATATATATATATATATATATATATATATATATATCTTCTTCTTTCAGCTGCTCCCATTAGGGGTCGCCACAGCAGATCAACTGTTTCCATTTCTTCCCATCCTCTACATCTTGCTCTGTCACACCAACCACCTGCATGTCCTCTCTCACCACATCCATAAACCTTATCTTAGGCCTTCCTCTTTTCCTGTTACCTGGCAGCTTCATCCTTAGCATCTTTTTCACAATATACTCTGCATCCCTCCTCAGCACATGTCCAAACCAACGTAATCTTGCCTGTCTGGCTTTGTCTCCAAACCTTCCAACCTGGGCTGACCCTCTAATATACTTATTCCTAATCCTGTCCATCCTCATCACACCCAGTGCAAATCTTAACATCTTCAACTTTGCCACGTCAAGCTCTGACTCCTGCCTTTTTGTCAGTGCCACTGCCTCCAACCCATATAACATTGCTGGTCTCACTACCCTCTTGTAGACCTTCCCTTTCACTCTTACTGGTACTCGTCTGTCACAAATCACTCCTGACACTCTTCTCCTCCTACTCCATCCTGCCTGTGCTCTCTTCTTCACCTCTCTTCCACACTCACCATTACTCTGAACTGTTGATCCCAAGTACTTAAACTCATTCACCTTCGCCACCTCTACTCCCTGCATCCTCACCATTCCTCTATCCTCCCTCTCATTCACACACGTATAGTCCGTCTTAGTCCTGCTGACCTTCATTCCTCTTCTCTCTAGAGCATATCTCCACCTCTCCAAGGTCTCCTCCACCTGTTCCCTACTCTCACTACAGATCACAATGTCATCTGCAAACATCATAGTCCACGGGGACTCCTGTCTGATCTCGTCTGTCAACCTGTCCATCACCATTGCAAATAAGAAAGGGCTCAGAGCTGATCCTTGATGTAATCCCACCTCCACCTTAAACGCATGTCACTCCCACCGCAGACCTCACCGCTGTCACACTACCCTCGTACATATCCTGTACCACTCTTACATATTTCTCTGACACTCCCAACTTCCTCATACAATACAACAACTCCTCTCTAGGCACCCTGTCATATGCTTTCTCAAAATCCACAAAGACACAATGCAACTCCTTCTGACCTTCTCTGTACTTCTCCATCAACACTCTCAGAGCAAACATCGCATCTGTAGTGCTCTTTCCTGGCATGAAACCATACTGCTGATCACTAATCATCACCTCCCTTCTTAACCTAGCTTCCACTACTCTTTCCCATAACTTCATGCTGTGACTGATCAGTTTAATCCCTCTGTAGTTACTACAGCTCTGCACATCACCCTTATTCTTAAAAATCGGTACCAAAACACTTTTTCTCCATTCCTCAGGCATCATTTCACTTTCCAAGATTTCATTAAACAATCTAGTTAAAAATTCCACTGCCATTTCACCTAAACTCCTCCATGCTTCCACAGGTATGTCATCTGGACCAACAGCCTTTCCGTTCTTCATCCTCTTCATAGCTATCCTTACTTCCTCCTTGCTAATCCACTGCACTTCATGATTCACTATCCGCACATCATCCAACCTTCTCTCCTTCTCATTCTCTTCATTCATCAACCCCTCAAAGTACTCTTTCCATCTGCTCAACACACTCTCCTTGCTTGTGAGTACGTTTCCCTCATTATCCTTTATCACCCTTACCTGCTGCACATCTTTACTAGCTTGGTCCCTCTGTCTAGCCAATCGGTACAGGTCTTTTTCTCCCTCCTTAGTGTCCAACCTTTTATACAACTCTAAATACGCCTTATCCTTAGCCTTTGCCACCTCTCTCTTTTCCATGCACCTCATCTCCTTATACTCTTGTCTACTTCCTTCATCTCTTTGACAATCCCACTTCTTCACCAACCTCTTTCTCTGTATACTCTCCTGTACTTCTTCATTCCACCACCAGGTCTCCTTGTCCTCCTTCCTCTTTCCAGATGTCACACCAAGCACCTTTCTAGCCATCTCTCTTACTAGCTCTGCTGTAGTTACCCAGCTATTCGGTTACTCTTCACTGCCACCCAGTGCCTGTCTTAACTCTTCCCTGAACATCACCTCACAATTACCCTTTTTCAGTTTCCACCATTTGATCCTTGGTGCTGCCCTCACACTCATCCTCCTCTTCTTGATCACCAATGTCATCCTACAAACCACCATCCTATGCTGCCTAACTACACTTTCCCCTGCCACCACTTTACAGTCTCCAATCTCCTTCAGACTGGCCCTTCTACATAAGATATAATCCACCTGTGTGCATCTTCCTCCACTCTTGTATGTCACCTTATGCTCCTCCCTCTTTTTAAAATACGTATTCATCACAGCCATGTCCATCCTTTTCGCAAAATCCACTACCATCTGACCTTCTGCATTCCTTTGCTTAACACCATACCTACCCATCACTTCCTCATCCCCTCTGTTCCCTTCACCAACATGCCCATTGAAATCTGCTCCAATCACCACTCTCTCACCCTTGGGTACAGTCATCCCCACTTCATCTAACTCACTCCAAAAATTTTCTTCCTCATCCATCGCATACCCAACTTGTGGAGCATATGCACTAACAACATTCATCATTACACCATCAATTTCCAGCTTCATAAACATCACAAGAAGAAGAAGAATTCATAAATGGCTAATTTTCACAATGTTATCATGTGTGCATTGCATCACAACTCACATACAACAGCACATCATTTTGTATTCATTAAACAGGTGTACACATTGTGTAGTGCTACCAAACAAAGGTAAACAGCAGAGTATGCTAATGAAAGCATAATCAGATGAATTACATGCTAATGAACCAATCCAAGATAGCTGAACTATTCAGGAAGCTATAAAGTAACTGTGTTGAGATGGTGTAGCCCTTTGCCATGAGCACCACAACCTACTGGAATATAGCCAGCATCACACTTAGAAAGAAAAGCAATGTTAGGGCTGCTGCTCTCCTGCATGTGCACATGCAACAGGCTCAAATCTAAGCTGCTAATGCTACTGATAGACCTTGTCCAAGGAAAGGAAGGGTTTTAGACCCTGTATAACACATCATGGATTGCATGGCATTGAAATAGTAGGACAATACAGGGCTGATAGAGAAACACTACAGGAACTCTCTGCTACTTCTGTTGCCCCCACGTCAGACCCAGGAGAAATCAAGGAGAGCCTATACCAGTGGAAATTAAGGTATGTGTAGCATTAACGATATTAAAACCAAACAGTAAAAAGGTCACACAGATAAAACAAATAGAAAATAACTATAAGAAAAACCAAACCAAGCTAGAATATTCACTGTGTGATACCTTGAACCTCCTGTAATAGAGGCCCATGGAACTTATGCAGATGACCTGTTAAGGACAGCAAGTGTCTCAGCTATATGGCTTCTGAATGTCCATGACTTTTTACTTTTTACAAAGAAAAAAAAGAAAAAAGAAAAAGTCATGCACATTCAGAAACCATTTAGCTGAACCACTTGATGTCCTCTATTACAGGAGGTTTAAAGTTTCACACAGTGAATATTCTAGCTTGGTTAAGTTTTGCTTATAGTTTTTTTTTTTTGCATTAAGAATCTTAGCTACTGGTACTTTCCAGAGACTCACAAGGGATATACTAGAGATGTCACAGGCCTCAGCCTCCAGAATATTTCATCAATGTCTCAATGCTATGCTAGAACATGTAATAGAGTACATCTATTTCCCATGCATACCAGTGAAGAGAGCAAGAACAATGCAAGAATTTTATTCTGTAAATGGGGGCCTTAGACTGCACTCACATCTATATAAAAGCACCACCTGGTGAGCAGGTGAGGGCATACATCAACAGGAAGTGGTTTCACACAATCAACTGCCGGGTTGTCAATAATGCCTGAGGGATCATCCTCAATGTCTGTGCAGGCAACTCAGGCAGTTATCACAACTATCACATATGGCATATGTCACAGCTTTACACAATGATTGCTAGGGCTGATGTTCCACAAGGCCATCTACTGAGTGATGCAGTTTATGCAGTGCAACTATGGCTCATGACACTCATCAGAAATACACACACACCTGTAGAAAAAGGATACAATGATGCCCATGCTCAAACTAGAAACATCATAGAGTATGTGTTTGGCATACTGAAGTCACGTTTTCACTGTCTAGACACATCAGGGGGTGCCCTGCAGTATGACCCAGACACCTGCACAGAAATTCTCACAGTCTGTGCCATGTTGTCCAATATCATCTTGAGGGAACAGCAGCAACAGGGACAGCAAGGCCCGTGACCACACATTCCTGGACTACATGCAGGGCGACCACTTCCAGCACACACTGATGAGGATTCTGAGGGATAATATCTTAACTGCAGAGGTAGCCGGCAGATGTAGGCATGCATAATGTGCCCTTGCCCTAGCTAAGAGGCAAAGGTTAGCATACACACTGACCACCTAAGATTCAAAGGTTAGTACACACAGCAATTGAGAGGCAAATGATAGCACAGACACTCACCAGCAAAGCAATATGCATAACAACCTAAGCACGTGCAAATATTAAAAATGATGCCAACTGATATACACAAACTTTACTTACCCATGTAATGTCTGTGTACGGATAGCATCAGACTGAGACAGCACCAAACACACGACTCCTAACTGCAGTAATGTCAAGGTAATTTTGGAACCTGTAGTATACAAACAAATGTGTAAGAAGATAAACTACCTGTATAATGTCAGTCATAAATGAACTCGATCTGAACATGAGCACTGTCTGCTGGATGAGCTGTCTTTACGACTATGTCCTGGAGCAGAACCCCATAGCCCACCACGTCTAGGTGTGGATGCCTCAGTCATTGATGGAGCAGTGGAAGTAGTGCTACTATAGGAGTGGGATCTTGCACAGCCATCTTGGCTAACACCAGGGGATGTTGCAGCTCTATGGACATGTGAATGCCAGCCCTCCATCAGCAGACATTCCATCACAGACGCTGCCTGATCCAGTGTGTTGCTCATCCTATCCAAGGAGTCACTCACATGGTTGAGGCAGTCATGCATGTCAGAATATGCCATGTTTAGGACTCACAGAATCTCTTCTGAAGCCCTTGAGAAACATGCCTACACCTCCATGATGGGCCTATGCATACATCTTGTGCCACATAATGATACAACAGCATCAGGACAAGGGTGGACAGTAGACCTTCTCTGAGCACCTCTAGCAGGCCTCCTGTGTGGTGCCATGTCCTCACGATGGTCTACAGGCAGACTCAGACAGCTCTGCAAATGGAGTAACTGCATTACCCCGATGAACCATGTCACTCTTACCCTATTCTATATCTGCTGCCTGAGTGCAATGGTATGAGTAGGCATACTGACTGTGTCCAAAATAAGGCCTGTGTGTGTCTGAGTCACAACCTCAGTGTTAGACTGAACATCTGCACCCCCCCTCCGAGTGTGCTTCTGTATCACCACCATCATCATCAGAGCCTACCGATACTCTGTTGTCAGGTGGTATGAGTTCTTTACTGCCTCTGTCAGGATCACCTGTGATAATAAGCAACAAACACAAGAAGGAGAGAAATAGTGAGTGGGAATGATTCAAACGTTGTTCTACATACTTGTGCTAAATAATTTCCAGTGTTAAAGAAATACAATACTCACTCTCTCCTCAGACTTCCATTTAATTAATGGGCATTACTAATCAAAGAAAGTTTGTGCTTACCATCTGCAGGTGGTCTTTCACATGGTAATTCTGATGTCCCTTGGAAAAGGGGAAAGCAGTAGAATGAAGACTAAGAAGCATCACAATGGAAATGACACGTGGACAAGAGAATAATGTTTGGTGTATCTTACACTTAAGATATATTCCAGAATCAATCAGACTGACCACCCCCCAACATAATTTCTGTGTTGGACTCTTCTTTCTTATAAGGCACACATATAAATGTTTTCAGTTGTAGAAGTAGCAACACATAAAGATGTGTAGAATGGCATTACATGCCTTATATATACATACATAAATACACACACACACACACACACACACATATATATATGTGTAAATATATATGTATATATATATATATATATATATATATATATATATATATATATATATATATAGCATACCTGGGATTTCTTCTTGGGACCAGCTTAGCCTGCTCTCCACATGAACACCAACATTAAGGAGTCCATGTGAACCCACTGCTGAGCTGTCTAGATCTCTGACAGTGGACAGGAAATGCTTATTTTCAGTGAGTGGTGGATTTCATAGCAAGACTGCCACCTGTAGCCATCTGTTCTCATGCTACTGCAGCTGTGTGTGGCTGAATTCATATCAGTGGCACTGTACCATACCTGATTATAATTTCTGGCATGCTTGCCCGCATTTATCTCAGTGACCACCTGCTGCTATATGCTTTTTCTGGCCAACACATCACCTCTGCCTCTGTCAAGCAAGAAGGATCCATGGCAGTGTGACGCTTCAGTGATGACTTTATTCTCTGCATCACTGAATGGTGCCTTTTGTAGTAGAGATGGTCTGGGTGCCATAATCTTGTATGATATGAGACAGGAAAAAAAAATTTCTAGCACATACAAAAAATATTCATCTCAAACCAAATCAGTGCACCCATCCTCAACACAAAATGTTTGAACACGATATGCTCATTTTGAAGTATACACAAGCTAAGCAAGCCCCCTATAAAAAAAGAAACAATACATTACCATACCATCCATTCTGTTAATGTGTCTGTAATGATGACAGCAGTTGTGTAATTGCCTGCTTAATGACAGTATTATCCATAACTAGGCAAAAATTCAAAGTTCAACTGCCCATACAATATCCACCAGTCTCTCCACTGGTGTGGAAGTCACCAGGGGCCACCTGAGAAGCCTAACACCTCCATTAGCTGCAGATGCATAACCCCTTGAAGTTGATAATAAACACAATACAGTTGCTTACTGTACATGGTGAAATTCCAATAGCAAATGATAGCATAATGTTGTGCTTTAACCATATTGACTTGGAAAGCACAGCAAGAACTGACAGATGTGCAGTACACCAGCACTGAATTTTTAAATTTGCATACACACCAAAATTATTTTTATTTTGCATATTGGAACGCATTCAAAATATAAAAATGAAAGCAATTTATGAAGAGGACAAACACACGTTATGAAATGGTTTAGTAATTTGTAGAACACTCTTCTCAAAGTGACTAGCAGTAATGGTTTGCCTGTATCCAATCAGTCTCTTCTTCTTCCACGTCCGTAGTTTCACCATTACCTTTATATAGTGCAGAGTCAGCTTTTTGAGCACTGTGAGGATGCAAATGAGATGTGAGATCATTAGCATTCCTTGATGTAAGGGATGGAAACATAGTGTCAGTAGCTACATGACTGCACACAGATGCCTTAGGACTTCAGGGAGGAGTAATGACAATTGATAGCTGTAAATAGTTTGCAGGTGTCTCTGATTGCTCTTACTATAATACCAAGCAATACTGAAGTAACTTTTGCCTCTGAAGTGTTTGTATCATGCAGAGTAGACTTAAAGTGTAAGCACTTTGAGATCTATGAGAGTAATTTCAACAAGACTGAAATCCCTGTAGTAACAGCACACTGTCCATCCCCTGCTTATAATGTGACTGAAATGCTGATCAGCAATATTACACAGTGAAACAAAGATACAAATAAATGGCCATGACATTGCATTTTTGTAGTTAAGCTGAGAGGGGAAGTTGCTCAGAAACTAAAGCAAAGAAATAACTGGTAGTGTTAGCAATCTGGCAGTAATATGGTGCAGGCTATTATCAGAGTAAAGTATTTGTTAATATCTCTAATTGATCTAGACATGTTCAAGCAAAGGATAAAGTAACTTTTTCTGGCCCTGTTTTGGTGGAAAGAGGTACAAGAAACTCAACTAAGTGTGTGTTGTTATTGCACTGAACTGAGGGTTTAAATCCTCATAGTGTTATTTTCTGAGCACATGATCAGGTTGTAACACACACATATCTGGGAAACTTTACAATCCTGCCTTTTCATTATTACTCCCTTGCATTTGTTACTACTGACGATTGTCTATTATTTTTGTATTTCTTTTGTGTTCCTCATTTGCGTGCATTTGGCAGAATGCATTATTGACTGGCAGTATTTTGAAGCAGTGAAGAAGAATCTACTGCTCAAGGTGTGAGGAATATAAATTGTTATATATGTTTTTTTTGCTTGTGTAATTTCAGCACTGCTTAGCAGAGTGCAGACAGGGCACACAAGTGAAGGAAAGAATGAACAATTTAATTTCTCTTACCTCTTTTATTGCAAACAGTTTTGCCACCGCTGTGCAGTATTACTAATAAGTGAGAGATACGCACATGCTGTATACATGTTTCTGTGGCAGAAGCTGTTAAATGCAGTGACTTTGACCCTTTAATAGAGTTTCTCTTCCGTTCAAATCCAGACAGTTTGAAGGGAATGCTAAAACTATTACAACAGATGTGCGCTGTACTTTTATCAGAACATCACATCGCTTTTTTTCCTGTTTCTTGCCTTGTGCACTTGCTCGTTGCTGAGCAGCACACAGTCAGTGTTACCTGCTTAAGGAAAAAAGTAAAGCATTTTATTTCAGTAGCTTTCTGTAGTACAAATACACTTAGTGGTAATGCATGGACACAGCACTTTGGACAGTACTGAGTGGAGAACACTGAGGTGCTGTGCAGCTGTCTCTGTGGCAATGGCATAAGTTATAAGTGCACTTTTACAGACAAAACACAGGTGATCCACCGTTCAAATTCAGATAGAACTTATTTTTGCAAAGGGTGTCAGAATGCAATTTTCTAACATCATTTTGATTAGGAAGGTAATGCTACATACAAATGCCTATCATAATTAATGTATATTTCAAAAAAATGTCTCATTAATGCTTTAAAAATAAATTTTTGTAAGTAGCACATTTCATTAATGATTTAGTTATGAAATACTGCTGACTGTGTGTGTAATTATTTAAGCAGGATAGTTATGATAATGGTTTAAAAATGCACTCACACCTCCATAATGGGCAGAGTACTGTAGCGAAAATCATCTTTTATCCTCACAAAGCCCAACTCTGTGTTTTTCACAGCATGAAGTATGTATGTATCGTACTTCAACATGTATTAATCAACTCATGAAAGTCCATCCATCTAACATACATTCACAAACAGCAGTAATAGCCCTTATTAGTGAATGCATTTCACACAAATCTTCTAAAGTCACACACATACAGGCCTATCTGATGTATATCTCCATTCATACTGAATGCAGTCAATCTATAATAAAGATGCTTGACTGGGAGTTCTCCTTTAGCACTGACGGATAATCACCATACCTGAAAGTTAAGCATTGTTTTTTTTTTACAAGTTTGATTCCCACATTAGTCAACTAACTTCTTACAGTGTATACTTCCAGAAAGTTATGTGCCAAGTCATTCTACCTGCCTCTAAAACACCAAGGATAACAATCAAAGCCGTTGAGTATCTGAAAAAGAGTGAATAGGTTGAGTATCACACGTGGCAAATCCCACAGCCATGTTTCACATCTTCATTGCTGTTTGATAAAATACCTTTCTGTTTGCCTGCCAATGCTTGTCTGTGCTTTCCATCACACAAATGCAGTTGACATTGCTGTACATGTTTGCACACTAGCTGTTAAACACAATGTTGTAATTTGACACTAACTTATACTTAGAGTTGTTGTTTGACTTCTGCAGGTGTGGCTGGTGTGGAAGCTGATGGTAATAATCTCAGAGAACAGAGGTGGGGTATTGTGGAGGCCAGGATTTTTGTGCTACTCCTCATGAAACACTATAGCTATAGGCTGCTGCAGGAGGACTACACTGGGTCTCATTATAAGACTGAGGCTTAAAACAGGTTAGCCAAGGCCGTCTTCAGAGCAGCTGGCGTCCCATGCATTGGAAAGAATTGTCATCACCACTATAGTGACCTGAAATGGTGCCAGAAGGACCTCCTTAGCCAATGGGAGGATGAGGTTAGAAATGCTGACATTCCTCAGTTTTGTAAGTAAACCGACCCATCATTATTAAAGGATATAGAATAGAATACCCAGCCAAAACTTTTATTCAATATGCTTTCACATCTCTTCTTCATTTCTTCTGTGTTTTACAGCTGCTGAAGACATTGCAGCAAACTGTGAGGCATACCAAGAGAGGTTAACTCACCTCAGAGAGCAGTGGGGTAAATATGCATCAGGTTTTACTATAAACCTAATAACTATTGTAATTGCATGCAATATGGTAATACTGAAATAAATAGTTGTATTTATCATATCATAGCAGTGCAGTTGATTAATGGTACAACAGAGTAAAACCTTCCCATCATACCTGGATGTGGCAAAGGTGTATAGACTGGATAATCATAACTGTTCATTGTCTGAAATTATATAGTCATGTGATATGCATGGATCTGATTCTCTCTCTTTTTTGTCTCACCCCTCACTTTTCTCATTCATTTTTTTTTTGGGGAGGGGGGTATTTTTTTATGGCTTAAAAATGTTTTGCTGTCATACATTTCTGCTTACAAAACCTGACATGCAGCACAGAGAGGTGGACTGACCACTGTGTCTCGACTCTTCTTCCCTTCACAAGTTGCAGCACCAACACCCAGCAATTCAGGGTCCCGAACTGTCAGTGCTGCTTCCACAAGCCCTGTCCTACCTGCCATATCTGCATCAGGTAGTTCTGCCCCACCAGCTGTTGCACTGGTTCCCTCCAGGAGAAGCAGTAGCGGAGGTGGTGATTTTTGTCACCTGCCAAGAGCTGACAGGGCTGGTGGAGGGTATAGTGGAAGGCGGCCTCGGTACCCCAACTGACCATGTAGAAAATGTGCTTCATCACATTACCCACACAATGACATGTTGAGCACTGACACAGGAAACTGAGACAAGGGACAGTGATGACAGCTTTAAGGTTGAAGACTAGATTCTCACTGTTCTCAGGCTTGATGTAGGTGTGCCTCCAGTGTCCCCTCACTGTCCCCAATCAAGGTGTTCCCCAACCTTTTGTGTTCATCACCATCCTTCTCTGTCTGAAAAAGACATCTTGTGTTGGATGAATAGGTTATCACTATCCATTCAGAGGTGTTATTTTGACATGTGAGGTAAGAGTTCTTTGATGGAGTGCAGAGATAATAATCAAGTCTCTTAACTCGTTTTCATCTTAACAACAGTTCAAATCCGAAATTAGCAAAACTCATAGACTGTTTTTATGTGTTTTTTCTGTGAATGTGTTGCCTGTTTATCTGTCTAACCCCCTTCTGTTTGATCAGTTATAGCCCTCAGCATTTGCATGAGGTTTGGCAACAAGCTGTAATATGTGATGCTAAATGGCATTTCAGGTGTTATTGCAAAATGTGGTGAGTGTTTGCTTTACACTGCATTGCACACATAGTTAACTTGTGATTTCCCTTGAAGCATGTCTTGTATGTAATAGGTATAAAAGATTATTTCAGTATTACACACAGTTTGGCCAGGCAACATTTTCATAATAGTCATTCCTAGGTATTCTTAATAATCACATTCTGACATTCTTTGTAAAATGGTTCACATACTTGAGTCCAGCCCTGCTTCAACTTTGCTTCTTCATTTAGCTCTGAGAATTTATACCTTGTCTCACAGAGTAGTCCAATGGCCACACGTCACTGCTAAGCCAGTTTGCTTGCAGTGCACCGTCTTGCAAATGGTGAAGGCAAGCATGACACTTTACTTTTGAATTCAGCTTTTGAGCTTACGTGGAAAAGTCTAATACAACATGAGGAGAATATGTGTGCAACATGTTAAGATAAAACAGATCTGTTGTACGTATAATAGTAATCACAATATCCCCTGCACTGGCAGAAAGCATCAGTAAACACCACTAAACACTGTTACTTCACAGTCCGAGTTTAACAGACATCAAAGTATAATCACGCATGTGCTAATACTTTGCCAACATCTGAGCAAATGCGTTTCTCAGCATTACTCTTTATGATGAGAATTGGAACAGAATTAAGTCTTGTTAATGGATTATATTACTTCATAACATGGGAATTGCTTAATGTACTCATGTAAAATGCTGTGATCTGTGTGCTTAACTGAACACCTCATTCTGGACAGTTGGCTCTGCACTGACACTTACAAATGCTATACAACCACATACACCCTTGACACACATAAATCATATTTTTATCCCTCCTGCATTGAAGCATTAAGTATTGCTTGCTATTGACAGTCCACATTGCCCAAGCATGAACAC